>NC_047517.1:25209206-25336706 GCF_902827115.2 Pseudochaenichthys georgianus | reverse complement strand
CACACACAGGTAAAAGCACAAAACTGTGACATGGTATATAATGAATACATCTGTGTGGGTATTACTGCTCTGGTGATTGATTAATAGAACAACAAGTCCTCCAACTCATACGACCAAATGGGCCGATTGTTCAGGCCCTTATTACGACCAAATATGTCGTTTGTTCAAGCGCTTAATACATCCTATAATTACGTTTTTAAAGTTTTCGCTCCCGTTGAATGCAAACGTTACAGATGGTCGTTTATTCACGAATAACCCTCTCTGTAAATCCTAAATTGTAGGATAGTTTGGCCATTAAGACGCTTTTTGATTAGATTTCTAGCGAGAAGTGTATATTGTACTTTTAGAATAACGTCCAGTCGATATGTAGGATCTATAGTTTGGTAGATATTACGTAGATGATTTGAGGTATGCGGCAGCCTCCATGTAAAGTTACGGGTTGAAAACAGTATTTCCGGTCTCTACGTTTTCATAATAAAACCAATGATCAAATGATTTAACAGTGATATCTGCAGTACTCATCAACTAAAAAACATCAGTTTATCCTTGTTAATTATACGACATGTCCATCCATCCATCCATCTTCTCCCGCTTATCCGTGGTCGGGTCGCGGGGGTAGCAGTTCCAGCAGAGAGCCCCAAACTTTCTTTTCCCTGGCGACATCAACCAGCTCTGACTGGGGGATCCCAAGGCGCTCCCAGGCCAGCGAAGAGATATAATCCCTCCACCTGGTCCTAGGTCTACCCCTTGGTCTCTTCCCAGCTGGACGTGCCTGGAACACCTCCCTAGGGAGGCGCCCAGGTGGCATCCTAACTAGGTGCCCGAACCACCTCAACTGGCTTCTTTCGACGCGAAGGAGGAGCGGCTCAACTCCGAGTCCCTCCCTGATGACCGAACTTCTCACCTTATCTCTAAGGGAGACACCAGCCACCCGGCGGAGGAAACCCATCTCGGCCGCTTGTATCCGCGATCTCGTTCTTTCGGTCATGACCCATCCTTCATGACCATAGGTGAGGGTAGGAACGAAAATGGCCCGGTAGACAGAGAGCTTTGCCTTCCGGCTCAGCTCCCTTTTCGTCACAACGGTGCGGTAAAGCGACTGCAATACCGCTCCCGCTGCTCCGATTCTCCGGCCTATCTCACGCTCCATTGATCCCTCACTCGAGAACAAGACCCCGAGATACTTGAACTCCTTCACTTGGGGTAAGGACTCATTCCCTACTTGGAGTGGACAGTCCATCGGTTTCCTGCTGAGAACCATGGCCTCAGATTTGGAGGTGCTGATCCTCATCCCAGCCGCTTCACACTCGGTTGCGAACCGATCCAGTGAGTGCTGAAGGTCGCAGACCGATGAAGCCATCAGAACCACATCATCTGCAAAAAGCAGTGGTGCAATCCTTAGTCCACCGAACTGCAGACCCCCCCCCCCACGACTACGCCTCGAAATCCGATCCATGTATATTACAAACAGGATTGGTGACAAAGCGCAGCCCTGGCGGAGGCCAACCCTCACCGGAAATGGGTCCGACTTACTGCCGAGGACCCGGACACAGCTCTCGCTTTGGGAGTACAGAGATTGGATGGCCCTGAGTAGAGACCCCCTCACCCCATACTCCCGCAGCACCTCCCACAGTAACTCCCTGGGAACCCGGTCATACGCCTTCTCCAAGTCTACAAAACACATGTAGACCGGATAAGCGTACTCCCAGGCCCCCTCCAGGATCCTTGCGAGAGTAAAAAGCTGATCCGTCGTTCCACGACCAGGACGGAATCCGCATTGTTCCTCCTCAATCTGAGGTTCGACAATCGGCCTGACCCTCCTTTCGAGTACCTTGGAGTAAACTTTCCCGGGGAGGCTGAGTAGTGTGATGCCTCTGTAATTGGCACACACCCTCTGATCCCCCTTTTTGAAAAGGGGAACCACCACCCCGGTCTGCCACTCCTTCGGTACCGTTTCCGACTTCCACCCCACGTTGATGAGACGTGTCAACCATGACAGTCCCTCAACACCCAGAGCCTTCAGCATTTCCGGGCGGATCTCATCCACCCCTGGGGCTTTGCCACTGTGGAGTTGTTTGACGACCTCAGTGACCTCCCCCCGGGAGATTGGCGTTGATCCCCCGTCATACTCCAGCTCTGCCTCTAACATAGAGGGCGGAGTTGTCGGGTTCAGGAGTTCCTCAAAGTGTTCCTTCCAACGTCCCAACACTCCATCAGTTGAGGTCAACAACGTCCCATCCTTACTGTACACAGCTTGGATGGTTCCCTGCTTCCCCCTCCTGAGGTGTCGGACAGTTTTCCAGAACAACTTTGGTGCCGCCCGAAAGTCCTTCTCCATGTCTTCTCCGAACTTCTCCCACACCCGCTGCTTTGCCTCGGCCACGGATGAGGCTGCTGCCCTTCGGGCCTGTCGGTACCTTGCAACTGCTTCGGGAGTCCCCCGGGATAACAAATCCCTGAAGGCCTCCTTCTTCAGTCGGACGGCTTCCCTGACCACCGGTGTCCACCAGGAGGTTCGAGGGTTACCGCCCCTTGAGGCACCTAGGACCTTGAGACCACAGCTCCCCACCGCGGCTTCGGCAATAGAGGCTTTGAACACCGACCACTCTGGTTCAATGTCCCCAACCTCCACAGGAATGCCCGAAAAGCTCCGCCGGAGGTGTGAGTTGAAGGCCTCCTGAACTTGGGCCTCCTCCAGACGTTCCCAGTTCACCCGAACTACACGTTTGGGCTTACCAGGTCTATCCAGAGGCTTCCCCCGCCACTCGACCCAACTCACCACCAGATGGTGATCAGTTGACAACTCCGCCCCTCTCTTTACCCGAGTGTCCAAAACATACGGCCTCAGGTCCGATGATACGATAACGAAATCGATCATGGACCTTCTGCCTAGGGTGCTCTGGTACCACGTACACTTATGAGCATCCTTATGTTCGAACATGGTGTTTGTTATGGCCAATCCATGACTAGCACAGAAGTCCAGTAACAAACCACCACTCCGGTTCAGATCAGGCCCGTTCCTCCCAATCACGCCCCTCCAAGTGTCTCCATCATTGCCCACATGTGCGTTGAAGTCTCCCAGCAAGACTAAGGAGTCCCCTTCAGGAGCCCCATACAGGACTCTTTCCAGGGTCTCCAAGAAGGCCGAATACTCTGAACTGCTGTTGGGTGCATAAGCACACACAACAGTCAGAGTTTTCCCCCCCATAACCCGCAGGCGTAGGGAGGCGACCCTCTCGTCCACTGGGGTAAACTCCAACAACGAAGCACCTAACCGGGGACTTGTGAGTATCCCCACACCCGCCCGGCGCCTCACACCTTGAGCAACTCCGGAGAAGAATAGAGTCCAACCCCTATCCAGAAGTAAGGTTCCAGAGCCGACGCTGTGCGTAGAGGTGAGCCCAACCAGATCCAACTGGTACCGCTCCACCTCCCGCACAAGCTCCGGCTCCTTCCCCCCCAGAGGTGACGTTCCACGTCCCCAAAGCCAGCTTCTGCCGCCCGGGTCTGGTCCGTCGAGACCCTCCGCTTTCACTGCCACCCGTCTGGCAGCGCACCCGACCCCATCGATGTTTCCCGTAGGTGGTGGGCCCGCGGGACAGAGAAGCGGAGGTGTTGCCCACGTTGCCTTTTCGGGCTGGGCCCGGCCGGGCTCCGTGGCAAGCCCGGCCACCAGACGCTCGCCGACGAGTCCTCCTTCTGGGCCTGGCTCCAGAGGGGGGGGGGACCACTGTGTAATCATTTGACAGTGAGGGGAATATATCCGGTTTTATTATGAAAACTTAGAGACCGGAAAAACTGTTTTCACCCACGCTAACTTTACATGGAAGCTGCATACACGTTATCCTGGCGAGACCTCAAATCATCTTCGTAATATTTACCAAACTATAGATCCTACACATCGACTGGACGTGGATTCTAAGAGTATATACACTTCTCGTCAGAAATCGAATCAAAAAGAATTTTAATGGCCAAACTATTCCACAATTTAGGATTTTCGAGAGAGGGTTATTTGTGAATAAACGTCCCTCCGGAGCGTATGCAATGAACGGGCCGGGAGCATGTTGTTTCTTACACCTTGGTCGTGTAAGAAACAACATACACTTTAAAACATGTCTCTGGGTCGTAATAAGGGCATGAACAATCGGCCAGTAGGAGTTCAGGCTGTAATAGAAACAACAATACCAGGTGTCCAGTCAGCAAGGGACAATTAATGACTTTTTTGTGTGTGTGTGTGTGTGTGTGTGTGTGTGTGTGTGTGTGTGTGTGTGTGTGTGTGTGTGTGTGTGTGTGTGTGTGTGTGTGTGTGTGTGTGTGTGTGTGTGTGTGTGTGTGTGTGTGTGTGTGTGTGTGTGTGTGTGTGTGTGTGTGTGTGTGTGTGTGTGTGTGAGTGAATCTACTTGTTACCTTCACTTCAGGCTCAGTGATGCACGTTTCCTGCGTACTCTGCATTGCAGCATCTGTCTCTCCTTCCTCCCTTTCTCCTCCATCTTCATTAAAACCTGGTCAAATAATCGTTCATGCAACCAGTGAAGTGGCTAAGAACAAGCATCATACTTTGCTTGAGCTTCATTTATTTTTATGAGGAAGCAAAAAAGCTATCAACTTTAATCATCAGTAACCGTGAGGGGGTCTCACATTACCGTGGCTCATTTTAAACAGCAGAGGAGGGATCGAGGAGGAAAGAGCAGAACAGATGTCAACATCTCCTTCCAGAAGTCACATTCCTGAGATATGAAAGTGAAGGTCAGTCAGTCTCCGGGGTTGATATTAGTGCAGCGCTAGACTTTGCAGCACCGGAGAGCCCTTTTCTTCTCCTTCCTTCCTGATCTCGGCTGCTGAGCGTTTTATTGGTGTCTGTGAAGCTGACCGTTGAGCGGCCCAGACCAAGCAAGGAGGCAGAGGCAGAACGTCCAAAAATATAACCCGACGTGGGCATTTATTAAAAACATGGGTGCAAAGTTCACAGCCTCAATCCTGCTGTTCTCCTTGTCCACATCCTGCAGCCACAAGGATCTCACACCCACACCTCTCAACAGACAGGGCAACAGAGCCTAAATACCCACACTCCAATCATCACAACAAGACACAGGTGAGGGGGGGAGGAGACAACACAGGACACCAGGTGCACACAATCATCAGCCACAGACAACATATACTGTGCAATCATGCTAATAAAGTGCCATAATACCCGGCCTGAAGCCGTCAGTAAGAAGTTACCTTCGTCACAGTTACCTTCGTCACAGTGTCACAGTTTTAGTTTGTTTTGAGCTGAGGGTCGACCCAGGGGCCTCGGAAACGACATGTTCTTCTTACAGTACACACCCAGTCCTACTCACTACCCACTTCAAATCCTGGACACAACAGAGGGAAATTGTTTCGGGGTTCACTGGAGGACATGGGAGGAGCACAACCAGCATGCTTTCAGCAGATTCTCCTCCATTATATTGGAGAAATGAAAGGAAACATGGCAGGGAAAGGGAGTCTTTCTTTTTTTTCCTTTTCACAAAGAGAATAGTCCAAGTGGCTGAATTCCAACCACCATTAAATAATCTCTAAATTATTGAATGACTGTTATGTGATTGAGGTTGCTTGATCTCAAATCATCTCCAGATTTCCTCCATTTTGAATAGAGATGAGACATAAACGAGGGCAGAAGACCAAAACCTCCCTTTAATTTCTTACCAAGAAGACCAGCACATGATACTATCTTATAATAATGTTCCACACACACAAAGACACAGAGACAGACTCATGCTTTGAATTATTTCTCAAGCCCCCACTGAAATAACACTTCAATATTTCTATAGCCTTCTGATATTAAATAGAGCAGTTCTGACTGACCCTGGCCTTTTGAAAAATAACTTTCAGCCTTGCTGTCTCCGCTCGTCGTTATCCATTACATTACATTACATTACATTGCATTTAGCTGACGCTTTTATCCAAAGCGACTTACAATAAGTGCGTTCGACCAACAAAATACAAACTTGAAGAAAACAGAATCATATAAGTACATCAGGTTTCATAGAGCAAAAACATTTCAAGTGCTACTCAACTGGCTTTAGGTAAGACTTTATTAGTATATAAGTGCTTTGTTAATAGTTCTATCGCTCGAAGTGGAGTCGAAAGAGATGAGTTTTCAGTCTGCGCCGGAAGGTGTGTAAGCTATCTGCTGTCCTGATGTCAATGGGGAGCTCATTCCACCATTTTGGAGCCAGGATAGCAAACCACGTGTTTTTGCTGATGGGAACTTGGGTCCCCTTCGCAGCGAGGGTGCAGCGAGCCGTTTTGTTGATGCAGAGCGGAGTGCACGTGCTGGGGTGTACGGTTTAACCATGTCCTGGATGTAGGAAGGGCCAGATCCATTCGCAGCATGGTACGCAAATACCATTGTCTTGAAGTGGATTCTAGCAGTTACCGGAAGCCAGTGGAGGGAGTGGAGGGAGCGGAGCGGAGTGGTGTGGGAAAATGTAGGAAGGTTGAAGACCAGACGAGCCGCTGCATTCTGGATGAGCTGCAGAGGTCGGATGGCACATGCAGGTAGACCAGCCAGGAGGGAGTTGCAGTAGTCTAGGCGTGAGATGACGAGAGCCTGGACCAGAACCTGCGTCGCTTTCTGGGTCAGCTGGGGACGCATCCTCCTGATGTTGTAAAGCGTGTATCTGCAGCAGCGGGATGTAGCAGCGATGTTTTGTCGTGAAGTTGTTATCTAGGATCACGCCCAGATTCCTTGCAGTCTGACTCGTGGAAACAACAGAGGTGCTGATGTTGATTGTTAGGTCAAGAGTGGGACAATCTTTTCCCGGAAGGAAAAGCAGTTCAGTCTTGTCAAGGTTGAGCTTGAGGTGATGAGCAGACATCCACTGAGAGATGTCAGCTAGACAAGCAGAGATACGTGCGACGACCTGGGTCTCTGAGCGGGGAAAGGACAGAATTAATTGGGTGTCGTCAGCGTAGCAGTGGTATGAAAAACCATGTGGGCTAATGACAGATCCGAGCGAGTTTATGTACAAGGAGAAGAGGAGGGGACCAAGAACAGAGCCCTGAGGGACCCCTGTAGTTAATTGACAAGGGTCGGACTCCGAACCTCTCCAAGTAACCTTGTAGGTGCGGTCTTTGAGGTATGAGGTGAGGAGGGAAAGTGCAGAGCCTGAAACTCCAAGTTCTTGAAGAGTGTGAAGGAGGATCTGATGGTTCACTGTGTTGAATGCAGCAGACAGGTCCAACAGGATGATGACAGAGGAGAGGGAGGCTGCTTTAGCCGTGTGCAGTTCCTCAGTGACAGCAAGGAGGGCAGTTTCTGTGGAGTGACCTGCCTTGAAACCAGACTGTTGCGGATCCAGAAGGTTGTTCTGATGGAGATAGCAGGAGAGTTGTTTAAAGACAGCGCGTTCAAGTGTTTTAGACAGGAACGGGAGGAGAGAGACAGGCCTGTAGTTTATAACATCAGACGGGTTGAGAGTGGGTTTCTTCAGGAGAGGGTTTACTCTTGCCTCCTTGAGACTGTTTGGAAAGTGACCAGAAGTTAGAGAAGTGTTGATGAAATGGGTGAGAAACGGTAGAATATCAGGAGCGATAGTCTGAAGGAGGTTTGAAGGGATAGGGTCCAGAGGACAGGTGGTAGGGCGGGCAGAGGTAATGAGGGTAAGAACCTCACTTGGAGAGAGAGGGGAAAAGGAGGTCAGTGTGTGGGTGAAAGGAGGGTCTGGTGACCCAGCGGTGAGTAAAGGTGAGTCAGAAAAAGAAGAGCGAATATCATCAACCTTTTTTTCAAAGTGGTTAACAAAGTCGCTTGACAGAAGGGAGGAGGGGGAAGGGGCTTTGGGGGGGGGTCCAGGAGGGAGGAGAAGATGGAAAATAGTTTTTTAGGATTGGAATAGGAAGATTGGATCTTATCTTGAAAGAAAGTGCTTTTTGCCTGAGAGATCGAAGCACAGAAAGAGGAGAGGATAGCCTGATAGGTTAGGAGGTCGTCATGGTGTTTGGATTTCCACCGTTTCCGCTCTGCTGCCCTAAGGACGGTTCTATTAGCACGCAGTGCGTCATTTAGCCAGGGAGCAGGAGGGGACTGACGAGCCTGCCGAGATGTGAGAGGACAGAGAGAGTCCAGAGAGGATGAGAGAGTAGAGAGGAGAGTTTCTGCAGCAGAGTTTGGAGGCAGGAGTTGGAACGAGTCAGAGGAAGGGAGGGCTGAGAGCACCGATGAGGCAAAGGTAGAGGGGGAGAGGGAACAAAGGTTACGGCAGGTGCAGGATGAGAAGAGGTTAGTTTGTTATGTTTGGAAAGGGGTAGAGAGAATGAAATGAAGAAGTGATCGGAGGTGTGGAGCGGGTTTACAGAGATGTTAGAAGTAGTGCAGTTCCTTGAGAATATGAGATCAAGGACATTGTCAGCTTTATGAGTTGGTGGGGATGGAGACAGTGAGAAAGCAAAGGCGGTTAACAGAGATGTTAGTTTGTCTATCTTCCCTGTCTGGAGGTTGAAGTCTCCGAGAAGTACAGCGGGAGGGCCAGTTTCAGGGATGTGTGAGAGGAGATTATCTAATTCCTCCAAGTAGTCCCCCAAGGCGCCTGGTGGACGGTAGAGAACAACAATGGTTAATTGTATAGGATGGGTTACTGTGACGGCATGGAATTCAAAGGTGGAAGGGCGAAGTTAAGTAGCTTGAAGAGGGAAAAGCTCAATTTGGGAGAGAGCAAGAGACCAGTGCCACCTCCTCTGCCAGTGGGTCTGGGTGTATGGGAGAAGGAATATGCTGTGGAGAGAGCTGCTGGGGTCGATGTGTTGGATGGAGTAATCCACGTCTCAGTGAGAGCAAGGAAATCCAGAGACTGCAGGGAAGCGTAGCCAGAGATGAAGTCAGCCTTAGGAACAGCTGACTGGCAGTTCCACAGGCCGTCTGAAACTAGATGTTGGATGTCAGTGGAGCATGTGGGATAGACGAGAGCAGGCCGGTTATATCGATTACGAAATACAGTGATATCCAACTCCCGTGGGACAGCATCCTGGTCTTTGCTTTCTGACAGGGAAACACGGCTAGTCAGAAAACAGTGTGGGCACAAAATCAAAGAGGGACTCAGAGAGTGTTGCAGAGAGAGATGCAGACGGGGGTTATGAGGAGAGGATGCAGAGCAGAGTTTAGAGACTCTAAAAACAGATGCTCCCTATACTCTCCCTGTCTCCCCACATTAGTGCATTGTCCCTCCTTCCTCTCACATGTGTGTCTTACCTCCTGACGTATCTCTCAGTCCCTGCCCCACACTTTTCTGAGCTCTCCAATGCATGTCACAGTCTTCAAGTTCAGTTCTGGCCTTTATAATTTGGAATTGAAAAACACACGACAATCGTTCTTCTCTGACATCATTACCAAAAACAAAAACAACGCACGTGCCTTGTTTGCTACCGTCGACAGACTAACTAACCCCCCAGTGTCAGTAGCCTCTGAATTTCTATCCACCAGGGCGTGCAATGATTTTGCCTCCTTTTTCACTGACAAAATTCAGAAAATCAGACAAGCAGTCAGTGCCTCTGCATCAGGAACAGCAAATGTGCTGTCTCTGTGTCCACTTAACATCAATTCAGACATCATGACACAATTCCATCAGATTAATGATAAAAACCTAGAGGACATTATACAACTTCTGAAATCCTCCTCCTGCTGCCTTGATATTATTCCAACAGGATTTTTCAAAGATGTTTTGCCTTGCATGGCCTCAGAACTACTTCATATAGTAAACAAATCTCTTCACTCAGGTATTTTTCCACAGGCCCTGAAAACTGCAGTCATTAAACCGCTCTTAAAAAAGAATAATCTAGATGTTTCAGTAATGAACAATTACAGGCCCATATCAAACCTCCCATTTCTAGGTAAAATCATTGAAAAAGTTGTTTTTCAACAGTTGAGTAATTTCTTGCATTTAAATAACTGTTTCGATGTGTTCCAGTCAGGCTTTCGTCCAAACCACAGCACTGAGACTGCTCTTGTAAAGGTCTTTAATGACATCCACTTAAACACAGACAGTGGCAGAACTTCAGTGTTAGTATTATTAGATCTCAGTGCTGCGTTTGACACTGTTGATCACAGCATATTACTAGACCGACTGGTAAACTGGGTGGGACTTTCGGAAACAGTTCTAAATTGGTTTGAATCCTACTTAAAGGACAGAAACAACTTTGTTTCTATAGGTAAATACACATCTGAGGCTCCATCTTGGGGCCTCTTCTCTTTAACATCTACATGCTACCACTGGCTCAGATAATGAAGAACAACAAAATAAGTTACCATAGCTATGCAGATGACACACAAATGTACGTAACAATTTCACCAGGAGACTATGCTCCAATTCAAACACTGAGTAAGTGCATTGAACAAATCAATGACTGGATGTGTCAGAACTTTCTCCAATTAAACAAAGATAAAACTGAGGTAATGGTTTTTGGAGCCAAGTCAGAACGTATAAAAGTGAGCGCTGAGCTTCAGTGTGCAATGTTCAAAACAACAGATAAAGCCATAAATCTAGGTGTAGTCATGGACTCTGACCTGAGTTTCAACAGTCACATTAAAACAGTTACTAAATCAGCCTACTATCACCTAAAGAATATATCTAGGTCTTTTAGACTAATGTCACAGCAGGATTTGGAAAAACTTGTCCATGCCTTTATCTTCAGTAGACTGCACTACTGCAATGGTGTCTTCACAGGTCTCACTAAAAAATCTATTAGAAAGCTGCAGCTGATTCAGAACGCCGCAGCTCGAGTCCTCACTAACACTAAGAAAGTGGATCACATCACTCCAGTTCTGAAGTCTTTACACTGGCTTCCTGTGTGTCAAAGAATAGATTTCAAAATATTGCTGCTGGTTTATAAAGCACTGAATGGTTTAGGCCCAAAATACATTACTGACCTCCTGCTAAATTATTAACCATCCAGATCTCTCAGGTCTTCAGGGACTGGTCAGCTTTCTGTCCCCAGAGTCAGAACTAAACATGGAAAAGCAGCGTTCAGTTATTATGCTCCAAATATCTGGAACAAACTCCCAGAAACCTGCAGGTCCGCTGCAACTCTTACTACTTTTAAATCCAGGCTGAAGACTTTTCTTTTTGTCGCTGCTTTTAATTGAACTATTCATATCTTAAACTGCACTGTAACTTTTATCCATGTATTTTTCCTTTCAATGTTTATTTTATTAGCTTTTATTTTGTAATGCTTAATGTCTTTCATTTTTTGTAAAGCACTTTGAATTGCCTTGTGTTGAAAAGTGCTATATAAATAAACTTGCCTTGCCTTGCCTTGCCTTCAAGGATGCTCTTTGGATGTGAATGTCCTTGCCTCCTGGAAATGTCTTCTTTATTGTCTCATGAATAACCCATGTAACTAATAAAGCCTCTTTATTACAACTTTCACATTGCTCCTTCCCCGATACGTCCCAGGGCCTGACATTAGTTTTCATTGTTTAGCCCTGCTGGTGGAGTGCGTTTATGATCACAATCCAAAACTATAATCCTGACTGAAATAACTGAACAACCATCTGATAGATTTGGTCAATTGTGTACACACATTAAGGTAACCCACAGAATGAACCCTACATACTTGTGATATCTCCTTCTTAATAACCAGTAGTTAAAAGTGTTCACTAGTCACATTTAAAGGTCCCCTATTATAGTGTTTTTCATCAATATATTATAGGTGTCACAAGTTAGTTTGGTTCATCTAAACTCTCCTGTCATTTCAGATCCCGCCTTCCTCCAGGCCCTTGTAATCAGCTCACTTCCCTCACCTGGTCTCCTCAGCCCTTCCCCTCACCTGTTACTCATTCCCTCATCACCCACAGTATTTATACCACCTCACTATCACTTGTCCTTTGCCAGATTGTCTTTTCCGCCAAGCTCTCCAGTGTGTGTTATTCTCTAGCCTAGATTTTTGTCCTGCCCAGTTTTTTACCCCTGGCTGCCTGTATTCGGATCTCGAGTTCCTGCCTGCTCCCTGTCTGGTTTTGGTTGCCTCTCTGACGGATTTCCTGGTTTTGACCGTGCCTGTCCCAGACCTGAATAAACTGAACATTGCAAAAACACTAGTTGTATCTGTGTCGTGCTATTAGGTTCTGATCTGTACCTGTGATCGTGACAATAGGTCTCTGAAATAGGTGTCTTTAGATGAAAATACACAAGATATTTGGTATAAGGTGGGCGGCAGTGACCTTGGTTGGTTATTGGCTAACGGAGCGTCCACACTACAGCTTCAAAAAAAGCTTGGAGCTGGGCGTGTCTGGAGCTTGGGGATTTTATTCAAGCAACGCGACCAACAACCAATCACATGAATGTCCCGCCCCGGACATACAAAGCAAAAAAACCCGGTTCTTCTCCACTATTGCTAAAATGGATGCCGGTGTTGTATCAAGGGTAAGAAGGGTAACACGTGTGTGTGCAAGGTTGCATAAAGTGTATACATTGTCTCGCAGGAAGCCATTTAGTGTGCGTCACTGTTGGGTACATCCTATACTCCGAAAACGTTTGCAACGGGGGGGAATACCACGTTCTGGTCCAAGAGCTCCGTCTGGATGACAACCTCTTTCAGACATACTTCAGGATGAGCAAAGACGTGTTTGACGAGTTGCTGGGAAAGTGGGTCCACTGATTACAAAGGCTGACACCCATCTGCGTTTGTCAATCGGACCTGCCGAGCGACTCGCCATATGCCTACGGTACGTTTTGTGTATTTCTACTTCTTTCATCTGACTCTGTATAGAAGGAGAGAGAATGCATGAATGAAGTCTGTGATTTAGTTCAGATGGATAACATTAATTAAGATAGGCTAGGTAAACACAGTATGTGGGGAGGGGGGGTGGTATGTGTGTGTGTGCGTGAGTGTTGTATGGATAAATGTGTGATCTGTGTGTGTCTGTGATGTGTGTCTGTGATTTGTGTATGTGTGTGTGTGGTGTGTGTGTGTGTGTGTGTGTGTGTGGTGTGTGTGTGTGTGTGTGTGTGTGTGTTGTGTGTGTGTGTGTGTGTGTGTGTGTGGTGTGTGTGTGTGTGTGTGTGTGTGTGTGTGTGTGTGTGTGTGTGTGTGTGTGTGTGTGATCTGTGTGTGTGTGTGTGTGATCTGTGTGTGTGTGTGTGTATATATTTTTTCTCAGGTACCTGGCAACCGGTGACTCGTACAGGACCATAGCATTCAGCTATCGGGTCGGGCATTCAACAGTGGCTGTCATCGTGTGAAGGAGGTTGCGGGTGACCATCTGGACCGCCCTGGTTGAGGAGACCATGCCGGTACCACAGATGGAGGACTGGAGAGCCATCGCTGCTGGGTTCCAGGAGCGTTGGGACTTTCCCAATTGTGTTGGTGCCATTGATGGGAAGCACGTGGTGATCCAGGCTCCGGCAAATTCTGGGTCCCTCTACTTCAACTACAAGTCCACCCACTCCTTGGTACTGCTGGCTGTCGTGGATGCTGAGTACCTCTTCAGGGTAGTGGATGTCGGAGGATTTGGAAAGAGCAGCGACAGTGGGAGCCTGAGGAATTCCGCTTTTGGAGAGGGCCTCCGAGATGGCAGTCTGCAGCTACCACCTGACACCGTCATCCCAGGAGCAGAGCGGCTCGGCCTTCTCCCCCATGTCTTTGTTGGAGATGAGGTTTTTCCGCTGCTGGACAACCTGCTGCGTCCATTCCCTGGACGTCACCTCACCCGTGAAAGGAGGTTGTTCAACTACCGCCTCAGCCGGGCCAGGTTGGTGGTTGAATGTGCGTTTGGCATCCTTTCATCCCAGTGGAGAATGCTCAGGCTGTGTCATCAACCACCAGCCCCGAGGTAACAGAGTTGTGTGTGAAGGCCACCATGGCTGGCTGGCCGGCTGACTGGCTGGCTGACTAGCAGGCTGACTAGCAGGCTGACTGGCACCTGGTTGGCTTTCAATGCTGTCATCCAGGCTCTCTTCCAGGCTGTCTTCCTCTTCCTCTTCTATGGATGTGGATGGAGGCAGGGCTTGCCGGGGGAAATTGCTGGACGTCTCGCGATCAAGCATGAATGGCTTTAAAAAGCTCATGATTGCCGTGAGACGCCAGGGCTTAGATCCCCCGGAAGACCCTGCCCCGCTCCTTTTCCCTTCCTTCTCTAATATCCTCTCCTTCCTGTATTTGTCCCTGAGGGACTTCCACCGCTTTTTGCACACTTCCTCTAATAAAATGAAATGAAAGAATACAGTTAATTTCTTGAATTTAAGAAAATGATTCCTCCATTAATGAAAACCAAATCCCTTTATCACTGTCAATTGCATAAAAGGTTTTACATGTCACACTTTATCAGAAACAGGTTTATTGCCAGGTAGCTTTGCACATACTAGGAATTTGACTTGATGTCATGGTGCATATATAAAAAACAAGAAATCTAATATAAAACACAAAATGTTTTACACCGTAATAAAATACAGTTAAAGTGCAAAAAGATAAAATTAAATAAAGCAGTAATTTACATGGAAATAGAATGCATTTTTGCATATATAATATATATAACTAAGAAATGTGAAAGCAGAATATGAGCAGAAAGGAGTATGACATTGTGTGCATTAATGTAATGCAATATAGTCTATGATGTGGCAGAGGTAAAGTGTCAGCGGATGATGAACATTTATGTGATTAATGTCTGTCTATGGTGCTATTTTATGCTAAATATAGTGGCTAATGGCTATGCTTGCTAGCTATGTTAACACTACGTAAACTGGATATAAAATCCCCAAACAGGCGAAAACCTACCAGTTTCACCCACTGTCTCTGCCACCTCCCTCCATGACTGGTTCCTCCGGTTTGTATCCCGGTAGGTGAAGAGGGTCTGGTCATATAAAACCGGGTGATTTGCTACGGCGATAATCAGTTTCTCCTCCATCTTTTTTTTTTAAATGAAATATAGAAATGTACGGCGGGATATCTCTCCCAGCTTAGATGCGGTTTGATTGGCTAGTGCTTGAGCTGTCAGATTTTCAGAAACGGGATTTGATTGGCTGGCGCTGGCTACTCCGGCGTCTCCGGCGTCAGAAGTTGAACATTGTTCAACTTCTGACGCCGGAGACGGCGGAGACGGACCGCTATGCTACCCACAATTCAGTTCGGCGAAAAAGCGAGGCAACGTGACGTCACCCCATTCAAAGTGAATGGGCAGATTGGAGTTGTCGACGCTGTAGTGTGGACGGGCCGTAATGGTTACACAAGCCCAAAAAACATTATGACATCATAAAGTGGCCAAAATCTGATCAGCTCATTTTCAGACAGGTTTTTATATAAATGGATCAGGACAAAAGTGAGCGAATCTTTTTTCCTGTAACTTTCAGAATCTCTTTAAACAGAGGGAACACATGTTTATGTATAAAATACATGAAAATGTGGATTTTGGATAATAGGTGACCTTTAAGATCTTAGCACAGACATTCAATGCTTTCAACCTATTTTCTTCAGCGTGTATTTCTCATGTGCATGCTAATGGGGGAAGTCTTGTGAGTCACTCATCTTCTGATAATGCTGATCCTGTGTTCCTAGTATTTTCTGTTACAATAATTATACATCTTTACTAATACCACTAATACTTTATATAGTCAACCCTAACATATTGTCAAATGTTAGGGTTGTACGTATGTATTCCTGCTTAGTAGACACACACACACACACACACACACACACACACACACACACACACACACACACAGCACATCCTTTTAACTGTGACAAACAGAGAAGTTGTGCATGACTGATGCTGTGTCCCTCTGAGTTCAAGGACCTCCACTTAATTAAATGCATGGTTGCAAGATAAAAATATGAGTTAATTGATTTAGATACACATTTTAAGTTGCAAACATTAATTTATAAGTTGTGTTGACGTAATAATTTTGGTAATTACATCAACTTAATATTGTGTGTGATTTGAACTCTGATTTCTGCGTTAATTGACTTAAAACAAAATTCAAGTTGTAAGTAATGTTAGGATTTGTCTGTGTTAGTATTTTTCGTGTCCTTTTCTATCTTTGGGTTTCCTATTTTATTTTGTAAAGTGTTCACCCCCGTTTCCTGCCTGTTTGCTTTCTGTCGGTTTCCCTCTCTGATTACCCAATTGTGTTCACCTGGTACCTATGTGTTTTCTCCTCCCTCCTCACCTGTCTCGTGTTTATGTGATTAGTCCTGGGTGTATTTAAGTTCTGTGTTTTCTGTCTCTCTTTGTCGGGTTGTCTTGTGTATTGGCTTGTCCACGGTGAGTGTTCTGTTCTGTCATTGTCCTTATAGCCTTGAAATAAAGGAATTTCACGTAAATCTGCATTTGGGTCCTACCTGCTTCACACATCGTAACATTTAATGCAATTGGCTTGATAACTTAATTGTTCTACACCTTGAGTTAAGGATTTCAAGTCCACTCCCACTTAACATGCCTGGACAAGTTCTGACAGTTAAGACAAATAGAAATATACAAAGGACATTTTAAGGTGAGTGTCATCTTTTGTCATTCAAATACAGTAGATAGCCTTGTAGTTGCACTGTATAGGCAAAGACCAAAATGTGCATTCTTTGAACTGTGAATAGTTCTGTGAGAGGATATAAAGTAGTAGAGGCTAATGTGAGTGTAAAAATACTTTGGTTACTATTGTGATATAACTTTTTATTAAAAATGAATCTCGGTGAAGCAGATCAAGGACATGCTTCTTGAGGTAGGATCGTTATTTAGAGTTGTCATTGAAATGCAAGTTGTTGGCAGTCACCCATTCAGAATATATTCATTTAGGTAATTTCTCTTTTTTTCCTTTTTCAAAAATAGCACAATACAATTGAAGTACGCAGAGAACTATAGCCATCCACTGCCTTGTCGTGTACCTTGGAGAAAAGGAAGAGGACCTTTTCAAGGAGTTTAGCGACATAAAATAAAATCCATGAGCACAGTGTAAAAACACAGGACAAAAGCACTGCTCTCTGTCAGTTACATTTTGAAGCATATTGCACCTTTGGCCACACCCCAATCAATAATATCTTAGCAACGTTCAGCATGGATAGGTGGCATGGGAAAAGGATTGTGTACAATTTGAAAAGTGGCTTCTGCTCTTCACTTAACCAGTTCAAGTATTGTATGGAACCTGCAAAAAAGATGAGAAGGTACACTAAAACCGTGATTAACTAAATCTGTCCACATGCATTTAAACACTAGGCAAAGTACTCAAAAGCACTTCTGTGTGTCTTCAGGACCACATTGCCATGACGACACACACATGCAGACTCAATAGGTGAAAACAATACCAGCGTTGCTTTAGCAGCTGGTAATAATGGCTCTGAATTCGCTAAGAGTTTAAAAAGTATGCAATTACCTAATTCATTATCTCTGATGTGCTAACCTATTATTTAATGTGCTTCAAAGGGACATGAATATCGCCTTCATCAGTGACCGGTCCTCCCAGGATCTGACCATACGATGGCAACCATCGTGGTCGAGGGAAACAAACAAATGAGCAAGCATTCTGCGTTAAATGTGTTCATACTGTTTGAAATAATGACTGTCGGCAGTGTAAACATCTTTGTTACATCTTTTGTCAAATGGATGTGTGTGATCTGCAGATTGGTGGCCATTGAGAGTTTGTTTCTGTGGTTTTACAAAAACTTTACAGATTTTACATATTTGGCACTGGTTTTAAATATGCAAAGGCCTCTAACTTCGGTGTGATGGCAGCATTTATTTGCCGTGTCCCCATGTCCCATGGTAATATGGCTAATGTGTTTATTTATTATTTATGGGGCAATTTAAGTTTGTGTTATTTATCTTTTTTTTCAAGATTTAAATGAAGCTCAGCGCAAGTTCTTTCAGGAAGACTGGGTGTACAGTATATACATTCATATAATCAGCTCATCACAGGCGTTCTCTTTAACCTATTACATTTCACTTCATTCTCCAGCAGCTAATCAACGTGCTGCAGCCCAACTATAACATGGTTCTCCTCTCTCCTGCAGTCAGCTGTGATTTCAGGTGTTCATGCACCTTACCATATGGCATGTGTCAATAAATGTTCAAACTAAATGAATTCTCTCCTGATTGAAACATGTGTTGAAATAAACAACTGCAGTTAAAAAAAAAAGTGAATTGCCTAATATTTTTGTTGTGGAATCAATTAATTTCTTTCTTTAAAGGCACAAACATGAAAAAGCTAAGAAAAAAAACTATTGAATACAATATATTTGGAGCAACTTAATTTATAAATGGTTGTCAACTTAAAAACGTGTGTTCACAATGAGGGTAATTAAGTACATACAACTTAAAATTCCTTTTAAATTATGTGGTAAAACTAGTTGGAACAACTTCATTTTTGGAGTAATCAACTTCAAAACTTGTGTTTTAATACCAATTATTAAGTAAGTGGTAATTAAAACACCTCTGATTGTAGAGGAAAAGCCTTCTCCCCTAACTCAAATAACTTTGTTGCTTTAAGACAATTTCATTAGAAGCTGTCTTAACTCAAACATCGATGATTGATGCAAACTGTTGCGTTGATTTTCTTTGTTGAGCCAAGGCATTTGTTTTTAGAGTGTACTGTAGGACTAGCAGGAAAGACACCCTAAATGAGTGTGTGTGTGTGTGTGTGTGTGTGTGTGTGTTATGTGAGAGAGAGAGAGAGAGAGAGAGATCTGCTGAGAGTCTGGGGACGGTCAGGCTGTTTGTATCACCCCAGCCAACCCACACATTTCCACAGCTGCTTTTTTAAATTAAGCCACCCTCAATCTGTTTTCCACACATCTGTCTACGTGTGCTTTATTTAAGAAATATTTGCGAGACAAAGCTTTTTATTATTTGTAATGGAACATTTCTGGAGCAATGGAGTCGAAACACAATGCAACACGGCAGAGCTGGAACTTGATGGCAAAAAATAATTATTAGGAAAAATGCTGAACACTAATCCGCCATCATGAGAAATGTAGAGTCACTTTAAATCATTACTTATGGGTTGAAGTCACATTCAAGTTGACATTAGAACTAAAGTCAGTCAAAAAATGTGAGTTGCACGGATCAGAATCTAATCAATACACCATTTTTACCAGCTCTGCGGTGAAAGGGATATTAAGATTTGGTACATCAACAAGTATTCTAGTAGAGATTCGAGGACAGGACAATGTTTGGAACAAAATTATCAAGTCAAAGTTATTTATTAATTTTGAATTACAATTCTAAAGAAAAAAACAATTTCCAATGTGGATATGGTAAATACTTATTTAAAGAATATGGAGCTGGTGGAATCAGTATGGGGACAAACAAACTCCTAAGGAATCTTTATGTCTTGATCTTCAAACAAGTGTCAGTGTGAAAAGGCGTGGAGGTGATTTAAGACTCGTGTGCTGTGCAGCCACATCCTTGACCTGCTTTGATATTGGAAACATGCTGGTAGCTAAATCTCACCATCGTAACAGGAAGCAATAAGTCACAAAACATCAACATGTCACTGACCAACCTTCAGCCTTTCCGACACTTTGAACATACACAGGCACAAATACTGTGCATTTGCTGATATATAATAAACCTAAAAGGTGCACTGTCCAGACAAAAAATAACGTATTTCTTACAAAAATATATGTTATGGATTTATAATGGGAACCAAGTAAAAAGAAAAGGAGTTAAATGTCTGAAAACAAAAGCATTTAGTCCTGATTCAGACATTTTAAAGGTCAGTACACTCTGAATCCAACAAGGTCACTGATGCATAACATGTTATTACTCATGCAGAGCTGATGGCAAGGAATAGAAAGTTATTACAAGGGTTACTGAATTTTATATAAAAAAGGCTCGGCTGAGTTTTACATAAATATACTTTATTTAAAAATATAGTCTACTCATTCACCATTTTCTCAAAATGTGCAGTAATCTCACAATTGACCTGCAGGGATGGAACGTTTTCCTGCCAAAAGATTTACGCAATATGACAGTGTGCCTTTAGCCTTTGCCTGACTAAAATAACCATCTGCACGGAGTTCTCTGGGACACGTGCAGCATAATTCACTGCCACTTACTACTAACCACACAGACACACGCACAAGCGGACACACATGCTGTAAACTTGGTCAGTACACTTACTATGGAATGTGAGAGCATAAAACGGTTTCATAACACAACAAAATACAAACCATAAACTATACTACAGCTTTTAGAGTATATGAGCTGCATTTTGTTTTTTAATAATATATTTTTTGTATGTATTTGAGAGAATTTGGAGTAGATGTTTCATGTTTGTGTGTGTCAGGGTTTGAGTTTTTGTGTGTCTAGTTTTGGGGTTATTTTGCTGTTCTGTCCTCCCTGTCGTTAGTTTCCCTGTGTCTGATTGTGTTCACCTGTTGCCCTTGTGTTTCTTCTCCAA
The DNA here is from genome assembly GCF_902827115.2 of Pseudochaenichthys georgianus. Classification (NCBI taxonomy): domain Eukaryota; kingdom Metazoa; phylum Chordata; class Actinopteri; order Perciformes; family Channichthyidae; genus Pseudochaenichthys; species Pseudochaenichthys georgianus. The sequence continues at coordinate 25,316,349 of NC_047517.1, read as the reverse complement.
GGCTGTTTCTCGTCTCGTGATTACCCCTCCCTGTATTTAGTCTTGTCTCTTCCTGTATTCAGTGTTGGTTCATTATTTGTCGTTTATGTCTTCCTTCATGTTAGTGACAGTCCCTTTTTGTTTGGATGCTACCTCGTGCTACAGTTCCTGTTCATGGATTCTTGTTTTTTCAGCTTTTGTCAATAAAGCTCACCTTTTGTTCCATTTTGAAACCTGCTTCCCTCCTCATTCTGCATTTGGGTCCTATTTTTCCCCAACCCTGACAGTGTGTGAGTGTTGATTATAAATCCTGTTCTGAATTTGAATAGGGTGAAAGATTAATTCTACTCAACCTACCGTCTTACGTCACATAAAGAATTTAAACCCTTAAAACCTAAAAGACTTATCCTGCACTCACATTCTGCACGTTCAAATATGTCTGTGGCAGTTCCTCTAGTTACTATGACATTTTTCCCATATCAATAATGTAGGATTATAATTGCTCCCCTTTGAAGTGGCTGTTTAAATAATCCAAGGAGGATTGCTCTTGGCATCCCATTTTCGGCTCAGAGAGGGAAATGAGCCGCTGCAACAACAAAAAGAATCCTGAATCTGGAGGTTGAGGCTGAGAAACGGTTTTGGTAGTTAGCTTTAATCTGCCGGCCCGGAAATCTGCTCTGCTGTGTTTGGTGCTTTCACTGTATTCACATCACAAGGAGGGGCAGCATATGTGATGATTCTCAGTATAGTGGAATATGTTTTATTCCAACATTGATGTCAGTATAGAAGGACATTCTGTGTGTTTTCATTCTGACCCAAAGAACTGACAAGAATACATTCATGCTTTCAGACTGTCGTATTTTTACTGCAATTAGACCACATTGTACTGTCGCTGCACTTTAAATGTCAACATTAGGTCACGTCATTTATGTTTGGCCAACCAGAAAAATACACCGACAAACCCACAAAACAAGAATGAAAGGCAGACGACATCAGGGAGATTGCTCTTCTTTGGAAAAGAAAGATACCTTTGTCTAATGGTTTCAAGTTGAGTTTATAACGCCACTTTTTAAACGTTCTAAAAGACGTGCTTGAATAATAGTTTGTAACAAAAGCCAATAATTCATTTAGACAAAAAAGATTGCTTTTGTAATAAAATAGTTGTTGGTATGTAACTAAGCTAAGCTAAAATACAATACAAGAATGTGTTGTCTTTGCCCAGTACATAAACGTGTTTTGTTTGAGGGCCACAGATGGATAAAAAGTCATCCATACATTCATGTATTGATGCATTAGCAGGTTACATAATCCTTTTTCTGATAAGTGAAGGAAACTCTATTTGACCCTGATGAGGAGAAAAAGTCAAATGTCCATGCTCTCACGGCAGTGTTCACATTGTCACTCCTAAAGGATGTTACATTTTAAATGTGAAATATGACCTTTATGCAAGGGTTGTGGGTAGGTCAGAGTTCAGCTGCAGTACCAGCTTCGTAGGGTATGGAAGGTCACATGGGACAGTAATTAAAATGTATGAAAGTGCATCAGGATGTGCAATACAAGGAAGATCAAAGCGGTGGCTGGCGACTCAATAAATTATCTATGTGGTTATTTTTGTTGCACAGACATACTCCTAATGAGCCTGTGCAGGACAGCGGTATTAAATAATCATCTGCAGTGCGTGGTGTGAGTGAGTTTGCGCTGCCTCAGCCTTGACTGCAGCAGCAGAGTATTTCATAGAATTAGACAGAAACTGAGAAACCGAGCTGTCAGATATCGTTACAAGCATCAAACAGACAGCCGTATCAGAAACAGAGATGTTTCCTGCCCCAGTTCCACACTGCTTCTGCTTATAGACAAAGAATCCAACATTGGCTCAGCTCGCAGTCTCAGACCAGAGCTGGAATTTCAGAGAATAACGTGTTTCATGCTACCACTGCACTCTCCTCATTTGACCATTATATAAATATGTAAATATTTCTGCAGCTCTGGAATTGGGAAGCTCTAATTGGGAACATGACAGCAATGTCAGAGTTCTTGATGCATTTTTAAAAGACCAAAACAAAGAACATTGTATTCAGAATCGCTCAGTGTTGCTTTGTTTGGCAGATTCATCCTGAATGGTCTTTGAGCTTTATTGTTTATTGAGCGACTAAAATTCTTATACTTGACAAACAAAGGCATCAACATTTCAAGTCATTAAACACAAACTTGGAAGCGTTAAGGGGGCTTTATGTGAACAGAAGCGAACAATAATGCACTAGAGAGGAAGGTTGTCATTTCTTTTGAATCATTTAAGATGCCCAGCCAGAAGCACTTTGATATTTGTGAATCATGCTGAGGCTGAGGGTCGGGCGCTGGTCAGGTATCTGGCGGAGGATGAAGACCCTGAGGGGACAGGGCATGTGTGAGTCATATGATCTGGGCTTTGGGCCTTCACACAGACAGCCACAGACAGACCAAAGCGGATTGGAAACAAAGGCTTGCAGTGTATTATTTCTGCTGCGGCATGAGCGTGAGGAATTCTCCATTAATCTGTTTCATCTTGTTTTTTGAAGTTGTTACACCAAACACGGGGTGAGATGTGTTTCGTGGTGTTGTTTCTCAGAGTCCCCCCTCTAGGAGCCATGTGCCTGTTCTCATGGTATCTGAGCTGCAGCGGAGGATTACGCCTGAGTCTGCTTGACTAACACAGCATGTGTATCTACAGAGGAGCATAATGTACTGTACGTTACAGCAGGCGAGCAAGAGAACAAAAACAACAGGATATAAACGCTTGACTCCACCAAATGCCCTTGGCCATATCAGTCATACATTATTTTGATTAATAAAGTTATTGTAATTATCTGGGGGAAATTAATTTGTGAAGCAAATTTCATGGCAATCCTTGTTATAGTATACACTCTTAAAACTACTGGGTTAAAAAATAACCCAATCATAACCCAGCTGCTGAGTCACTATAGGACAGAACACACGCTGGGTTGTCTTAACCCATACGCTGGGCTGGATCATTTTAACCCATGTGCGGGGTTGTTTATTTGACCCAAGCTAGTGATTGAAATTAACTACATCACTGGGTTAAATAAATATAAACCATACATTGGGTTGTTCATTTGACCCAAGCTAGTGATTGAAATTAACTATATTGTTGGGCTAAATAGAATATAATATAAATGTATAATAGTGTAATGAATTATCTCCAAACACAACGTATATACATAAAAATGCATTTATTGATAATTTGAACAGCTTTGGCAAATCGCCAACATTCCATTTCCACTATAAAAGAACAATGCATTTTAGCACAATACAAATTCAATATACCTAACTCTTAAATAATTTAAAAAAACACCTTAAAAACAGTGTTAGGGCCTTGAGAAATATCTGTGTATTTTAACCATCACTTATGAGTGAACACAATTTTCAGGAACAGTTCTGCGTATTAATTTAACACATGGACCATAAAGACCCAATACATATAAAAGTATAAAACAACATCTACGAACAGTCCTTCAACTTGAAGCTGAACCGTAACAAATCTGTCAATGAACACAACAGAACACAGATGTAAAGCAGCAGGATGTAAACAGAGGAGAACAGTGTGTGTGTGTGTGTGTGTGTGTGTGTGTGTGTGTGTGTGTGTGTGGTGTGTGTGTGTGTGTGTGTGTGTGTGTGTGTGTGTGTGTGTGTGTGTGAGTGATTGTTAAAGTGCAACTTTGTTGGTAGGATTAAACTGCCAAAAGCTTTTTCAGGCTCAACACCCTGGGCTTTAAGGTCCCCTCACCCAGGCCCATCAACACTTTCTGGGTGAAGTTGAAAGTGTTGACCAAGTCTTTTGGGTAGCTCAGATGCAGGGCAAAGGTCAGTGCAAAAAGCAGGATGAATGCGTCAGCCAGTGTGGGGAGTTGGATAACGCCGTTACCCTCAATGACAACAGCGATGCTCTCTGGGCAGAAGAGTGTGGTGTCTGTTGACCTGGCTCTGATCATGAGAAGTCCGACCGCGATGTCCTGTGTCTGGATCATCAGACTGCTCCACCTGATGACAAGAACAGATAAACGTTACCCAAATTGTCTCTCTCAGAAATGTGTTTTCTGAAAAATACATCCGTGACATATCACATCAAATAACCGTATGTTTTGTGCATAATGTGGGATTAAGGAAACGCCTATTAGCATTGCACAACATAATGTTACAGCACCAGAAACGTCAGCCTCCAAAATAACCAATCAGTTGACATAAATGCTTTCAACAAAAAAACATTTATAACCTTCATAAGGGTAGGATTAATTTTATCACTGTATTAGACTGTTACTATTAGCTAGTTGTAACCAATAAACTGGCAACTGTATTTACAGTATAATCTCTCCCTACTACACATACAAAAAGATATGGGGAACACTAGAAATTATTTTGTATTGAACACTGATGCTGCAGGAAAGAAAGCTCTCATGATTGTGTATTTTATTAAATCACGTGAGCCCATCTTTTACACTGAAACCTAAAGAGCTTAATTTCAAATAAATCCTAAAGTAGAAATCGTATTCAACACTTCTGAAGTGTTGAAGTAAAGGGAGATTATATTCAACATGTCCATTGTGTACCTTACAATAATTACAATTCTTATGGCAATATTCAAATCTTGGAACTAGAACCTGAATGGGATGTGAGCAACACAAGAGATAATGTTTGATTAACACCTCAGTGACAGAATCAAGCTTTGATGACACCAGGACAGTTCATACTTTTTCAAACTCAATCTATCATTTATTATAATTTTTTCACTATAAAAATTCAAATAATTGTCTACCTGCGATAGAGCTCCTGAAACAATGTAACAAGATAAACTATATTTTTGGATGATCTGTCACATACATTGAATACAGTTATTATGCTGACTTACATGCCACAGCCTCAGAAACGTGGAGTCATCTTCATGCAGATATGCAGGCAGAGCACAGAGGACAGCAGCACGTCGGACATGGACGTCACCTTGCTCCTTGAGTGTGAGAACATATCTTTGTTTTACTTTGGATGCTAAACAGTATAACCACACAACAATTGATATCACAAGAAAGTGTTCTTCCATGACTGAAGAGATTAACATTTTGACAAAGATAATCCACTCTAGTATGAGAATAAAACACCAAGAGGCATAACCGACTCACCTGGAGGTCATAGGAGGCAAATAGCTGATCCAGAACTTCAGTTTCCTTTCCTTGTCGCCTTCTTCCTGAACAGGCTCTGAAGATGGAGGACATGTCTATCCAACTCCGCATAGAAGTGGTTCTTCAGGTTGAGGTTTGTTATCCTGTGAAACTCTGCTAAAATATAAAATGACTATTTAATTCACAGTACAATGTATATGTGGACTGAAGGCACCAGAGATAAACAGAAACATAACATGCTAAATCTGAGTAAACATGTCAAAGTTATCAGTGACAAAGGCACACAAAATATTTATATAGTTGTAATAAATAAAATATTTTCACCTGTGACTCCATTTTCAAGGCAGGTCAGCGTTCCAGGGTCTCTCCAACAGGTAGCTCATCATTGATGATCTCATTGCGCCGCAGGGCAAAGGTAGTCTGCATTAACTTTTAAATCAAGGGAATAATAATGTTATAATGTTCAAGTAACTCTGCCCTTGTATCAAAGACAGCAGCACAAAGTTTGCATTTCCAAGCCATTGGAAAACGTAACAATATTCACAGGCCAACACAAATATAATTTCAGTGTTGAGCACTAAATATTCATTCACATTTTAGTAACCATGTGGAATAAACATGGACGCGGGAAGGGGCTGCAGCACCCCCAAACGCTGCACACCTACAGTGTAACAGCCCCTACAAACGGCGGCACTTGCCGGCGGGCATGTCTGAAGATAGACCAACAGCCAATCACATGAAAGCTATGCTTTGCTCCCACAATGCAGTTCGGCTAAGCGTGACATCACCCCATTCAAAGTGAATGCGCAGAAGCGCCAACGCACGCCCCTGTGTGTAGGGGCCGTAACATCACTCCATTCACTTTGAATGGAGTGATGCATGTTACGTTATGCTATGCCAAACTGCATTGTGACAATCAAATCATATGCCAGTACAAGCTCTAGCCAATCAAACCACGTGCTTGTGTGTCCTGGGCGGGATATTCATGTGAGTGGTTGTTGGTCGAGCTTCAGACAAGCCCGCCGCCGTGTGTGTAGGGGCCGTAAGCATGGCATGCCACAGTTGCGCCGCTGCGAGGCTTCACTCGCACGCCCCCAGCGCGTCAGTTTCTCCATTGTGAGGCTTACCAGATTGAAGAAGCCATATATCTGCCAGTTGCTTCAGTTTCCTTAAGAGAAAAAACATTTAAGGTTAGCTGGGTTGCAAAGTTTTCACAAAATGATCTGAGAAACACTATTTCGAACCTAAAATGGCGGCAGGCGGAGCGCTTTTCTTCTTTGTTGTTACAGCATGCATGTCTGTGCATGTTTTATTAACTTAGAGGCATAGCGGATTTACGTTCATTTTATCCACTAACGTTATACCATAACCGTGCGTTCTGCATGTTTGTAAAAGCAAGCTAACTTGAAACACTCGACTATTAATCTGTTAAATCCGGCAGCCGTCGGTACCGAGGGGTTCTTGTTCACGAAACTTTGTCTCAGGGCTTCTTAACATTTAAAAACCAAGATAAGATATCAGATTAAAGCTGAAATTCCACATATTATAGAATTATTAAAATCATCACTGTGCGATCGTTACCTTTGCTGAGTTACATGTATTTGAAAACGCTGGGGGGTAGAAATTACCTTGTAAAATGAATAGTCTAGTGTTTCAAGTTAGCTTGCTTTTACAAACATGCAGAACGCACGGTTATGGTACATTGTAGTGGATCAAATGAACGTAAATCCTCCAAGTTAATAAAACATGCGGTAACAAAAAGAAGAAAGAAAACGCGCCGCCTTCCGCCATTTTAGGTTCGACTTTTCCATATAACTATTGCAACACAAACGTTCCACTTTGAGATATAACTTAAAACAATATAAAAACACTGTCTTACACGTAAGTTAAATCGTTTTTCAAGTGAGGCAGATATTAAATGTAGGCTAGCTAACAAGAGCTCAAATCAAACAAAGTGCATTAGATGCAGAAATGAATAACACATCATTTAAATACTGTGCAAAGGCAAGACGTAACTCACCAGAGTAGTGCGGCCTAAAAAGGATCACGATTCCGGCAGTGAGAGCACGGTGGGCAAAGTATTCTTAAAAGTTTGAGCAATTTCAACAGAGGCGAGCATATAATGGCGGGCGGACTCTGGTGAAGGATAGAACGTCTCGGCACGTCGGGGGCGGAGCACATACGTGATGACGTCTGACCAACGTCAGACAGATTCATTAAAAATGTTTGAGGACTATTACCAATATGACCCAAAGTGGTTGAACACTGTATACAGTACACAATAATAAATCAGTTCATAGTCATCAGAAAATTAGCGGTGAATTAACTTTTGAAATGTTTGAGTTAAAACAATCAATTTGCTTTCAGAAGCTTGTAATGTTCGGTCTTACAGTGTGCAAGAACACTGGTGATTCTGTGAAATCACTGGCTGATTAGTGGTTTTGAAAAATCACTGTTGTGGTTGTAGTGGTTTTTCAAAATCACTTACTAATGATTCAATAAGTTACAGAATTGTATAATTATATAAATATAGGTAAAATATAGTGATAAAATATAGGTTACATACCTTGTGTTGTGAGAAATGACAAAAAGATGGTTCCAGAATGATTCAGAAGTGGGAAAATGAATAAAGCAACCTCTGGGTTAAAAATAACCCAGGCAGGTGTTCAACTGCAATTGAAGCCCTAATAACCCCTTTGACCCAGCATGAACAACCCACCAGTGTGTTTACAGTACCCAAATAACCCATAATTATGACCCAGCCAAATCAACCCAGCAATGTGTTTATAGAAATAACCCAGCATTTTTAAGAGTGTATTTCACCCAAAGCCACAAATATGAACCAGCTAATCGTGCTGGAAGTAAAATTGGTCAGATCCCAAGTTATCAGGGTTCAACCTCTGAGGACCATGAGTATGTAAAATGGCATGTCTCGACACAGGGCTGTATCTCTGCTTTGCATATGCAGCATCCTCCTCTCAGTGATTATGTAATAAACAGTCTTGTCTTGTGCAAACCTCACACGATGCCGAGGGCGAGAACTTTTTTTAGAATACACACTTGAGCAGATCTACACACACACACACAGCTGCAATAACACACATACTTTACATATTGTGTAAGAAGACAACAAACAAACTGGGCTTTTGTGATGTTGGAAGCATAAATGATTCTCTACCCACAAACATGAAGCCCAGAAAGTGTTCAACTTTAATCTTCTGCAGCCTCGTCATGACTAATGAAGTAGACTCCAATGGGAGCCCACTGGGGAAAAGGAGAGGCTGCCGCACATTTGCACGTTTGATTTCAGCTGGAAATCATATTAGCGTTGTGTGCTGGCGAAGCCTGAAGTTGAAATGAACCATGGAGACGATTTAAAGGAGAAAGGGAGTGGGAAAAAAGAAGGGGTGGGGAATTGGGAGAGCGGAGGCTGAATGTGGCAGAAAGGGGAAGAGATGGAGGTCAAATGTAGTAAAGTGCAGGAAGGGTTGACCGAGTGAGATTAGAATAAGGAAAGGTTTAGAGGTGGCCGACAATCTGGAAGGAGCAGGAGGAGACGAGGACAGGTGGGACCGTACTTGGCATTGGTGCAAGATATAAATTGGTACGTTGTCCGAGGAGGAGGAGAGGTCAGCTGGAGTTCAGAAGAGACAGGCCTCCTGAACATCCTTCTCTTCAGGCTGGCCTCTCATAAAGGACACATGGTGATGCTGCGGAGGCTACGAGATAATACTTAAAAACTGCACTTTTGTCAATAAATGTTTCTACCTCCATGTTTGAGGGGTTTACAATATGATATTCAAGAGGACTGACTAGATCAGTCCTCTTGACTGAGGCATAACGCGAAACCCGCAGGTCCCCACCAACCCGTTCACGTATCTAACAGATATTCCCCACTCAGCGAGACACCCGCTGAGAAGCCAACTCTGGTTATTGGTAGCTCTATTATGAGACACGTGAATTTAGAGACCGAAGCCTCCACAGTCACATGCATTCCGGGGGCCAGAGCGGGCGACGTTGAGGCGCATCTTAAACTGCTGGCTAAAGATAAACGTAAATACAGTAGGATTGTTATTCACGTCGGTGGTAATGATGTTCGTTTACGCCAATCAGAATGCACAAAACTTAATGTGGAGTCGGTGTGTAGTTATGCTAAAACAATGTCGGACACCGTAATCTTCTCTGGTCCCCTCCCCAATCTGATCAATGATGACATGTATAGCCGCATGTCATCATTTCAGCGCTGGTTGTCTTGGTGGTGCCCAGCAAACAATGTGGGCTTCGTAAATAATTGGACAGCCTTCTGGGGAAAACCTGGTCTGATTAAGAGAGACGGCATTCACCCTACTTTGAAAGGTGCAGATCTCATTTCGGCAAACATTTCAGGGCTTTGTGGACGTAATCCATGACAAACTGGAGTTGAGACCAGGAGGCAGAGTCGCAGTCTTACACGCTTCTCTGCGCTCTCTCCTAGGCAGTCACCCATAGGAATCCCGAACCCAATAAATACCCAATATTAGCGGTGTGTGTGTCTGCCCAAGGACAATTTAATGTAAAACCTAATAGAGGTGTCATACATAATAACCTAATAAAAGTAAATGTAACAACTACTACAGTGCAACAAAACAGGAAGATTAAATGTGGTCTCTTAAACATAAGATCTCTAGCATCTAAAGCAATATTGGTAAATGATTTAATATCAGATTATAATATTGATATATGCTGTCTCACTGAAACTTGGTTGAGACATGAAGAATATGTCAGCATAAATGAGGCCACTCCACCCAGCCATGTCAACACTCATATTGCTCGAGGCACGGGCCGAGGAGGTGGAGTTGCAGCAATCTTTGACTCAAGTTTACTTATCAATACTAAACCAAATGTAATTATACCTCTTTTGAAAGCCTCGTTTTAGTCTTACGCATCCGACCTGGAAAACTTTGCAGCCAATCTTATTTGTTACAGTGTATCGTGCACCAGGTCCTTATTCAGAATTCTTATCAGAATTCTCTGAGTTTTTATCAACTTTGGTTCTTAAAACAGACAAAGTAATTATCGTAGGTGACTTTAATATTCATGTTGACGATGATAAAAATAGCCTTACTGTTGCATTTAACTCTATATTAGATTCTGTTGGTTTCTGTCAGAGTGTAAATAAACCAACCCACTGTTATAATCACACTCTCGACCTTGTTCTGATTTATGGTATTGAAATTGAGCAACTATTAGTCGAACCGCATAATCCTGCTTTATCCGACCATTTCTTAGTAACTTTTGAAGTACTGTTACTAGACTACAAAGCATTAGTCAAAAGCTCTTGCAGCAGAAACCTATCTGTTAGTGCTATAGCCACATTTAAGGAAGAGATTCAACCAATACTTAACTCGATAGCATGTCTGCATGTAGGGGAGGAAACTTATACAAAATGTACACCACCCCAAATTGATCATGTTGTTGATAGTGCTATAGATGCGCTGCGAATAAAATTAGATTATGTTGCTCCTTTGAAAAAGAAGAAAATAAAACAACATAGATTAGCTCCATGGCATAATGCCGAAACCCGCAAAATAAAGCAAAGTCTAGACAACTTGAAAGGATATGGCGTTCCACTAAACTTGAAGAATCTCGTTTAATTTGGCATATTACTCTCAATGAATATAAGAAAGCACTGCGTAAAGCGAGAGCAGCCTACTACTCTTCATTAATAGATGAGAATAAGAATAATGCAAGATTTCTTTTCAGCACTGTAGCCAGGCTGACAGAGAGCCACAGCTCGATTGAGCCTTCTATTCCCTTAGCACTCAGTAGTAATGATTTTATGTGCTTTTTTAACGATAAATTGTTACTCTTAGAAACAAAATTAATGACCTCTTGCCTTCGACCAGTATAGTGTTATCAACAGCTCCCGAAATCGTAAGTTCTAATATTACACTAGATAGTAAACTAGAATGCTTTTCAGCCATTAACCTTGAACAATTACATTCAATGATTCTCTCTTCTAAACCATCAACGTGTATGTTAGACCCAATTCCAACTAAGCTGTTGAAGGAAGTTTTTCCATTAATTAGCACTTCTTTATTAAATATTATGAATATGTCTTTATTATCAGGCTATGTTCCACAATCATTCAAAGTAGCAGTGATAAAACCGCTTCTTAAAAAGCACAACCTCGATCCAGAGGTTTTAGCCAACTATAGACCTATTTCTAATCTTCCGTTCCTCTCAAAATTCTTGAGAAAGCGGTCGCAAAACAGTTGTGTGATTACTTAAAAACAATGATTTATTTGAAGATTTTCAGTCTGGCTTTAGAACACATCATAGCACAGAGACAGCTCTGGTTAAAGTCACAAATGATATTCTAATAGCCTCAGACAAGGGACTTGTCTCTATTCTTGTTTTGCTCGATCTCAGTGCTGCATTTGATACTATCGACCATGATATCCTATTGCAAAGACTAGAGCACTTAGTTGGCATACAGGGAACTGCTTTAGGCTGGTTTAGGTCCTATCTATCTGAACGCTCTCAGTTTGTACGTGTTAACGATGAATCTTCCACGCAAACCAAAGTTAGCCATGGAGTGCCACAGGGCTCAGTGCTCGGACCTATTTTGTTCACATTATATATGCTTCCGTTAGGCAATATTATAAGGAATCATTCTGTAAACTTTCATTGTTATGCGGATGATACTCAACTATATTTATCAATCAAGCCTGATGAAATTAATCATCTAAATAAAATTCAAGACTGCCTTAAGGACTTTAAAAACGTGGATGACCTTAAACTTTTTGATGTTAAACACGACCAAAACTGAAGTTATTGTACTTGGCCCGAAGAATCTACGAAACAAATTATCTAAAGACATACTAACTATGGATGGCATTAATTTGGCCTCCAGTGAGACTGTAAGGAATCTTGGTGTTATATTTGATCAGGATTTATCCTTTAACGCCCACATAAAATCAATTTCAAGGACCGCCTACTTCCATCTACGTAACATTGCAAAAATCAGGCATATCTTGCCTCAAAACGATGCAGAGAAACTAGTCCATGCATTTGTTACTTCTAGGCTGGATTATTGTAACTCTTTATTATCAGGGAAGTACCAAGAAGTCAATCAAGTCGCTTCAGCTGATTCAAAATGCTGCGGCTCGTGTACTAACCAGAGTTAGGAAAGGGACCACATTACTCCTGTTCTGGCTGCCTTACACTGGCTCCCTATAGAACACAGGATAGAATTTAAAATTCTTCTTCTCGCCTACAAAGCCCTTAATGGGCAGGCGCCATCTTACCTTAAAGAACTCATTATACCCTACTGTCCTACTAGGGCATTGCGTTCCAAGAATGCAGGGTTGTTGGTTGTTCCTAGAATCTTTAAAAGTACAATGGGAGCCAGAGCCTTTTCTTATCAAGCTCCACATTTGTGGAATCAGCTTCCAGTTTGTGTTCGGGCGGCAGACACCCCTATCCGTTTTTAAGAGTGCGCTTAAGACCTTCCTTTTTGATAAAGCTTATACTAGGGCTGATTAGATTCAGCCCCTAGTTTTGCTGATATAGGCTTAGTTTGTCGGGGGACATCTTACTTCTTCCTTCTCTCTGTCTATACCCGTGTACACTCATGTTCCGATTAACCCAGCTTCCCCAAATGTCTTTCTTTTTGGTGTCTATATACGCTGGGATCCGGAGTCATGGATGATCCTGCGGTCCTGTGTCCTGGATCGCGAGCGCTGGATCTTGAGTCGTGGCTGTGGTCCTGGATCATAGGTCCTGGATGGATATCCTCGTGGATTCATCTTCCTATTATACACACATGCATTTCCAAACATTTGGACTACCTATGTTGCAAATGTATTATCTTTTCAATTTACACACGGCATCTATTGCACGTCTGTCCGTCCTGGGAGAGGGATCCCTCCTCTGTTGCTCTCCCTGAGGTTTCTCCCATTTTTCCCTTTAAACTGGGTTTTTTCTTTGGAAGTTTTTTCCTTGTACGATGTGAGGGTCTAAGGACAGAGGGTGTCGTATTGTCATACTGATATTCTGTACACACTGTGAAGACCACTGAGACAAATGTAACATTTGTGATATTGGGCTATATAAATAAACATTGATTGATGATTGATTGATCACAAATATGATAAATTCGTAATGCTGCTGCAGAACCATCCGCCTTAATGAGCTCTTCATTTTCATACGAGTCAAAGAGTTTTTTCTATAAGAAGCAAGAATATTAAACCGAATCAAATGAAAGAAAAAATGACTTATACAGTCAAACGTGATGTACATTATTATCTGTTAAGGCTGCACACTTTCTGGTATCTCTTCCTGTTATTGGCCTCACTGAATGATTAATAAACACATTGCCAGAGAGACCAAATACATGAAACAGTTTTTATCCATGAACATTTTCTAAATGTATCATGACCACCCAGTCTATCACACCGGCTGAAAGTCTGGAGGCTCAGATAACTGGATTAACATTTATGCTGCAGCTGCTGATTTTGACTGACAGGGATTCTGCACCCTTTCTTGCACCTTAAGACCTTGAGGGAAATCAAATCCATGCTCCCCTCCAACAAATTAGGTCATTCAGGCATTCACACAGCTCCTTGTTCAGGGTTGAATTCCGGCAGGTGGCCGTCTATTGTGGTTAAAAGAGAAGACCCCATATTGTGTTTCCAGTGGGTTTGAGTGGGACAGAAGGCAGTGGGGCGGGGGAATCTTTCAACCTGAGAGTTCAAGCGGAGTAGAGCCAACAAGCAGCTCACCTGTAACCATATGGCTCCCCTTTCCTGGGTGTTCAAAAGCAAATTAGCCTCATCAAAGAAAAATGGTGGATAATTTATTATTTAGTTTCAACATTATCACTTGAACTTTATAGTTTAAAGTATTCAGATCAACAGATGGTTCAGTTGTTTCAGTACTTTTCAGTATTGATTTCGATTATAGTCAGAATTGGAGTCCTACAGTCCACAAAGTTCACTGCAAAAAAATATAATATCTACTATGTAATAATAGAAGACAGTGGTCTAACCCCACTAGAGCTCCCAAGATACAACTGGGAATGGCAAAAGATAAACTTAGTATAAGAAAGAAAAATATGCTTGATTTTAAGTCAAATTGAATTGGTTCTTCTTTACGTCTCTCTTAAATGTTTCATGTGAAACCCCTTTGTAGTGAAAAGCACTCCTTATGTGCACAAGAAAGTTGCATTGAGACAAGAGTTCACAAGTAGATATTGATTGTTTTGTTTGGTCACATGGAAAACAATTATTGGAAAACCTCACTTTTTTAATATACTTTATTGATCAAGAGTCACGCTAACGTTTAAGACATTTGTTTTCAGTCAATACCATTGAATGGTGCAAATACAGTATTGATAAAATAAAAAGTTGAAATCATACAAACTGATGTTGCCAGTTTTGTATCAGATTTGTATTTATTTTCATGAAAGCCTTCTTCAAACAGTCCTCTTAAAATCTAAGCTATACACATGCCTACAACAACAACACAATCTAGATTTACTGTAAAACAATACAATGTAGGCCTACTATCAAAGTAGCACATTAAAGGCTATTGGGCGTATGCCTCAGCAGTTTACTGTATTTAAATCTAAACAAATGGTAAAACTGAAAACCAACTTTGTTTGCAAACGTTGTTCTTCTGATTGAAATATATAAACAGTGTAAAAACAGTAGGCCTACTGGCAGTGATTTACTCAAACATTTCTACAAAGCTTCAAATAGTAGCTATGCTATGTTAAATAAATACATCAATCAGAATAAAAAATCACTAAATGGGCAAAAATGGCAGAAAGTAAAACCATCATTGAAGAATAAGTAATAAACATACAAATCCGCTGGAAAAATGTCTTAATCGGTGGTCACAGCCCCCCCTTGCGGAGCCCCCTGCCTTTCCTTCCCCAGTCCTAAACCTCTCTCTGTTCCATGCTCTGTTGTGGATCAGCTGCAGTCGCTTCTGGAGCAGAGAGTCGTCCCGCCCCGCAGAGCAGCAGCCGGGCTCCGACGGTGACGGTACCAAACGCTCTCAGCCCGGACAGCAGAGGATCTACCGAGCTGCGGACCGGACGGGTTTGTGGGGAAAAGAGCACAGAAAGAACTACAGACTTAAGAGGAGTGGATTCATCTGGCTGCTGATTCAGAAAAGTTGTGCCCGCACAGAAAAGGCGACTTGATAAAACATTACTGTGGAGGAAATATTGCTGCGCTATGGAGAACATATTATTGTAAAGGTGAGTGCATCCCGCAGCGTGTAATAGTGATTTAGTGGGACAGTCTGTGTTGTTTTCTTTAACAGGGGTTAAGTTGAGGTGTTGTTTGTGTTTTTAAAGCTTAGTTCGTTTTAAACATTTAGTTATGAATGAGATTTAGTTTTTTTTCAACATGTTTTAATGGCGTTTGTTGATCAAAAAACAAGCGCTGTAAGTGGATCATTTATGTCAAAATGGAGGTTGATGTGTAGTACTAAGTTATTGGGTTGGCAGTGCTGCGTTAGAGTGAACATGGCTTAGTCTGAACATGGTTAATTGGTTATCGATAGTTGGACTTGAGTCCAAAAGTGCTTGAATATAATTTGTAATTATTAATTAATTGACATTTCCCTCCAGTTTCTTGCAGTGAATTCAGCTGTTATTCCTTATTTTGTGTGTGTGTGTGCGTGCGTGCGTGCGTGTGTGTGGTGTGTGAGAGAGAGAGAATAAGCATTGCACTGTTATCCTCATCCAGCTGTTTCAGTTTCTGCTGTTCCCTTGCAACTGACGCACGCACGCACGCACGCACGCACGCACGCACGCACACACACACACACACACACACACACACACACACACACACACACACACACACACACACCACACACACACCACACTGCTGCTCTGGCATATCACTCATCTTGGTTTGTCAGTTCTCCTAATCGGCAGCTGGTTTTGTTTGTATGTTGCATACAGAAAGAAGGAATCAAGTGGATGTAATAAAATGCAAAGGTCACACTATACCTCTATATATATATTTATAGTACAGAGAGGGAGACCTTAGCACCATTTGTTTTATGCTCTCAAGGCCCACTTTAATATGGATTAGGTAGTAGTTGAACTGGAAACGCCCAGGGTTTTATTGGATCATAAATAATCCCACAGGAGCAGATACAAATGCTGAAGCATGCGTGAGTTGCTCTCCATCTTCTTCTCATCTGTGGTGAACCTCCTGCCCGCAGCTGATTGATGGCTTGGATGTCATGTTGTCCTGACGTCAAGACTTTAAACTGAATGAGAATATTTTAAGACAATCAGCACAAATATGCAAGCATGCTGCAAACATCCATTCCTGTGGTTCTGCATGCTTTTCCTCTCATGCACGGATGCTAACTTGGTGTTCTGGCAATACACCACCTCACTGGGAGACCTTATCATCCTGCACTGTCACCACGGCACAGGCAGGACACATGCAGAGAGGGAGGGGGGGGCGAGAGGGGACACGGTAGGAGGTGATAACCAAGCTGTCTGGAGAGGCGGTCGGGGAGAAGGTGGAGGAGGAGGGATCATCATATCACATGGCTCCTTCACAGGACTCGATGCAGCCGAGCGAGTCATGACCAAAGTTATGGTCATGACAATGTGCTTTTGATAGCTTGTAGTACTGAAACAGTTTATTATTTCATGTCTTTTCTGCTTCTGTGGAATAAACCGACCTCCCATCATCTCAAGTCATGTCTACTATTGACTTGACAAATATGTGCGGAAACTAGAGCACAGCCAGAGGCTGATGTACATCTGCACAGGACTTGAAGACAGTGAAACATAACTGCTCAAAATGCAACATGCAGCTATTAGCTTCATTTGCTTATTAGATAATCTCATCTGGAAATAGCAAGTAAATGTGCACATCTGTGCACCCGGGAGCACTCTTGCATAACACGTAAAAGAAAAAGTAGTGTATGGAGAGAGCAATCCGATCCACACCTGTGAGGCTCAATTAGCAAAATGCGTCTCCAGCCATCTGGGACTGAAATGATGACTTCCATTTCATTCTGCTGCAGCAGTGAGGACCCTGTGGAGTGGTGGATGTGATTAAAAGCATGCAGCATGTCAGCATGTTTAATTCATACTCATCCATCAGAGACTCGTCATACTGCTCCCATCAAACACCACTGTAGGTGCGTTTGAGATGAACCAGGAAGTATATTTCGCTTCCTAATGTAATACTGAGCTTTTATCTGAAAAGTCTTGTCTTGTCGAAGCACCACAGGAGCCTAAGACTCCACTGAGTGAATCGATCACTCAAAAGAGCTCAACAGATGTAGTCTTTTTCTTTTCCCTCCATAAGCCATTTCATGTTAAAAGTTTCATGTCAGACAAGCACGTCTCTTTGCTACAGTTCAGTATCACCTGTTCTGTATTTTATTTATTTTTTAAAGATACATTTCTTTGGCGTAAAGTTGTTTTTGAGACCCAGTTTTGCTTGTGATTCCCCTCAGCTGTGATGTGTCTAACAGCTGGAGCATCAGTGAGATTTCCATCAGAGTTTCTCACTGTCAGCCCTTTAGAACAGGACAAGAGCGAGAGCACAGCAGGGGAGAGAATAGCTGTCAGTCAGCCAAACACACACACACACACACACACACCACAACACACACACACACACACACACACACACACACACACACACACACAACACACACCACAAACACACACACACACACACACACACACACACACACACACACAACACACACACCACACACACCACACACCACACACACACACACACACAAAGACTCCCCTTGTACTGTATGAAAGTGTAATTAGTAGCTGCCCGGGCTTGCAGTGACCTTTCTTTTCGTACTTAAGGACAGTGTTGCAACACATCACTGATAACTTTGATTTTATGTTTTTTGTTAATGCAATTTTTTTTCAAAGTCATTGACTGAGTTATACAACAGATTAATTATCTGCGTCTTCTATAATATGAACAGCTTTGTGAAGCTGTTACTTTTTACACTTTAAGACAAACCACCAGATTAAACTGTCATGCGTGATCGCACAATACGCACAACAAACTCCTAAAGTTGGCAGTTAAATTAGTGTTAATTCAAATGAAGCACACATATTTGATTTGTAGTTTGTTTGTTACATGTCCTCGACTAGCATTCCAGAGATTTTACTGTGGTCAGATATACACGAAGAAACATGGACATGTCGAGTGAAGGAGGAGAGCCTTCTTCTCATTTCTGCTATTAATTATTTTCAAGGATAAATCATCATTCAATGCTTTAAGAGTTTAGCTTTTAGAAGTTCTCCGTTGTGTCAACGCTGTTCGAGCAAGCTATTACCACAAACATATTTACAATGTATTTAGGTTTGTTTGAGCTTTCTAGAGACGTTTTCATGTGTACATCCAACTAGCTTCGAAACTGCAGGAAGTCATAAAAACACCAAGACTTTCTTTGTTCATGTGTGGCATGCTTGCCTTCACACGCTCGTTTTGCATTCTTGTTTTATCCCCATTGGAGTTTATTGAAACTGAATGGAACTTGATTACTGTTCAGTTGATGTTTTATAACATCCTAGCTACTTAAAAACATCAAGATGAACAGATATCCAGAGAGACTTTATGGAGTGCTCCAACGCAATGCATCTTTTTTGTGGACTAGTTAGATACGTGTTAGCATGCTGATGTTAACGTTTGGCTCAAAGCACTGCTGGGTCTCAGAGCAACTAGCGTGGCTTCGCTAACTATTCAAGAGGAATACGGAGCTACTCCAAACACATCTGCCCTGCCTACTCATCAGCCCCAAGGTGTGGCTGTGCAGATGCTGGTGGACCACTCCTATCCTCATCAAGCTGTCCCCAATCTCAGCCTGTCATTACACCCTTTTACAGACCTAAAAACACCCAAACGCAGCATTTAGTTGCTTCATGAGTCATGACCTTGCACATTGTCTATCTATCAACATGCTTGTGCACAGACCTTTTTACACATGGAACTCAAGGAGAGCTTTTTTGCGATCCCCCCTAGATTGCAGGTCAATTAAATTGTGTTGGAATCTGATAGCTGAGATGGCTGGCAGGCGGAAATGGGTCTGAAAGCCTTTACAGTCCGTAAGAAGAGACAGAATCAATGCAGAGCGGAGTCATTCTGTGTATAATGGACATTAGTGGGCACAGCTCTGGCACACATCACATTAGAAGCCGGAGTACTGAAGTCTGCCAACTGCCCCAAACACCCATTAGTAGGCCAATCAAGCTGTGTTTGCTCAACACTTGTGTATTTGTTCCTTTTAGCCCCAAAGACTGTTTTAGAAACTCTAGTTCACGCTAAAATAACAGTTTTTAGGTTCTCATTACGATACTTAAAGTAAAAACAGAACAATGATTATGCAGTGTGCAAAGTATGAGTACCAGCACTGCACATAGAAACAGTTTTCAATCCATTTGAGCACTGCCATGCCTTCCCCTCCTCTCGTTCTGAGGGGAAGGTAAAGTGGCCTCATATGTCACAAAGCGTCACTTCATGCTGTCAGGAGGGTGATGTATGAAGGCCGAAATGGCCAGTGCTGAAACAGCAGACCACACACACTTACACACACAGATACACACTAACACAAGATTGATGGATGACACCAGTATTAGGTCTGTATTCAGTGTTGGTTCATTATTTGTCGTTTATGTCTTCCTTCATGTTAGTGACAGTCCCTTTTTGTTTGGATGCTACCTCGTGCTACAGTTCCTGTTCATGGATTCTTGTTTTTTCAGCTTTTGTCAATAAAGCTCACCTTTTGTTCCATTTTGAAACCTGCTTCCCTCCTCATTCTGCATTTGGGTCCTATTTTTCCCCAACCCTGACAGTGTGTGAGTGTTGATTATAAATCCTGTTCTGAATTTGAATAGGGTGAAAGATTAATTCTACTCAACCTACCGTCTTACGTCACATAAAGAATTTAAACCCTTAAAACCTAAAAGACTTATCCTGCACTCACATTCTGCACGTTCAAATATGTCTGTGGCAGTTCCTCTAGTTACTATGACATTTTTCCCATATCAATAATGTAGGATTATAATTGCTCCCCTTTGAAGTGGCTGTTTAAATAATCCAAGGAGGATTGCTCTTGGCATCCCATTTTCGGCTCAGAGAGGGAAATGAGCCGCTGCAACAACAAAAAGAATCCTGAATCTGGAGGTTGAGGCTGAGAAACGGTTTGGTAGTTAGCTTTAATCTGCCGGCCCGGAAATCTGCTCTGCTGTGTTTGGTGCTTTCACTGTATTCACATCACAAGGAGGGGCAGCATATGTGATGATTCTCAGTATAGTGGAATATGTTTTATTCCAACATTGATGTCAGTATAGAAGGACATTCTGTGTGTTTTCATTCTGACCCAAAGAACTGACAAGAATACATTCATGCTTTCAGACTGTCGTATTTTTACTGCAATTAGACCACATTGTACTGTCGCTGCACTTTAAATGTCAACATTAGGTCACGTCATTTATGTTTGGCCAACCAGAAAAATACACCGACAAACCCACAAAACAAGAATGAAAGGCAGACGACATCAGGGAGATTGCTCTTCTTTGGAAAAGAAAGATACCTTTGTCTAATGGTTTCAAGTTGAGTTTATAACGCCACTTTTTAAACGTTCTAAAAGACGTGCTTGAATAATAGTTTGTAACAAAAGCCAATAATTCATTTAGACAAAAAAGATTGCTTTTGTAATAAAATAGTTGTTGGTATGTAACTAAGCTAAGCTAAAATACAATACAAGAATGTGTTGTCTTTGCCCCAGTACATAAACGTGTTTTGTTTGAGGGCCACAGATGGATAAAAAGTCATCCATACATTCATGTATTGATGCATTAGCAGGTTACATAATCCTTTTTCTGATAAGTGAAGGAAACTCTATTTGACCCTGATGAGGAGAAAAAGTCAAATGTCCATGCTCTCACGGCAGTGTTCACATTGTCACTCCTAAAGGATGTTACATTTTAAATGTGAAATATGACCTTTATGCAAGGGTTGTGGGTAGGTCAGAGTTCAGCTGCAGTACCAGCTTCGTAGGGTATGGAAGGTCACATGGGACAGTAATTAAAATGTATGAAAGTGCATCAGGATGTGCAATACAAGGAAGATCAAAGCGGTGGCTGGCGACTCAATAAATTATCTATGTGGTTATTTTTGTTGCACAGACATACTCCTAATGAGCCTGTGCAGGACAGCGGTATTAAATAATCATCTGCAGTGCGTGGTGTGAGTGAGTTTGCGCTGCCTCAGCCTTGACTGCAGCAGCAGAGTATTTCATAGAATTAGACAGAAACTGAGAAACCGAGCTGTCAGATATCGTTACAAGCATCAAACAGACAGCCGTATCAGAAACAGAGATGTTTCCTGCCCCAGTTCCACACTGCTTCTGCTTATAGACAAAGAATCCAACATTGGCTCAGCTCGCAGTCTCAGACCAGAGCTGGAATTTCAGAGAATAACGTGTTTCATGCTACACTGCACTCTCCTCATTTGACCATTATATAAATATGTAAATATTTCTGCAGCTCTGGAATTGGGAAGCTCTAATTGGGAACATGACAGCAATGTCAGAGTTCTTGATGCATTTTTAAAAGACCAAAACAAAGAACATTGTATTCAGAATCGCTCAGTGTTGCTTTGTTTGGCAGATTCATCCTGAATGGTCTTTGAGCTTTATTGTTTATTGAGCGACTAAAATTCTTATACTTGACAAACAAAGGCATCAACATTTCAAGTCATTAAACACAAACTTGGAAGCGTTAAGGGGGCTTTATGTGAACAGAAGCGAACAATAATGCACTAGAGAGGAAGGTTGTCATTTCTTTTGAATCATTTAAGATGCCCAGCCAGAAGCACTTTGATATTTGTGAATCATGCTGAGGCTGAGGGTCGGGCGCTGGTCAGGTATCTGGCGGAGGATGAAGACCCTGAGGGGACAGGGCATGTGTGAGTCATATGATCTGGGCTTTGGGCCTTCACACAGACAGCCACAGACAGACCAAAGCGGATTGGAAACAAAGGCTTGCAGTGTATTATTTCTGCTGCGGCATGAGCGTGAGGAATTCTCCATTAATCTGTTTCATCTTGTTTTTTGAAGTTGTTACACCAAACACGGGGTGAGATGTGTTTCGTGGTGTTGTTTCTCAGAGTCCCCCCTCTAGGAGCCATGTGCCTGTTCTCATGGTATCTGAGCTGCAGCGGAGGATTACGCCTGAGTCTGCTTGACTAACACAGCATGTGTATCTACAGAGGAGCATAATGTACTGTACGTTACAGCAGGCGAGCAAGAGAACAAAAACAACAGGATATAAACGCTTGACTCCACCAAATGCCCTTGGCCATATCAGTCATACATTATTTTGATTAATAAAGTTATTGTAATTATCTGGGGGAAATTAATTTGTGAAGCAAATTTCATGGCAATCCTTGTTATAGTATACACTCTTAAAACTACTGGGTTAAAAAATAACCCAATCATAACCCAGCTGCTGAGTCACTATAGGACAGAACACACGCTGGGTTGTCTTAACCCATACGCTGGGCTGGATCATTTTAACCCATGTGCGGGGTTGTTTATTTGACCCAAGCTAGTGATTGAAATTAACTACATCACTGGGTTAAATAAATATAAACCATACATTGGGTTGTTCATTTGACCCAAGCTAGTGATTGAAATTAACTATATTGTTGGGCTAAATAGAATATAATATAAATGTATAATAGTGTAATGAATTATCTCCAAACACAACGTATATACATAAAAATGCATTTATTGATAATTTGAACAGCTTTGGCAAATCGCCAACATTCCATTTCCACTATAAAAGAACAATGCATTTTAGCACAATACAAATTCAATATACCTAACTCTTAAATAAATTTAAAAAAACACCTTAAAAACAGTGTTAGGGCCTTGAGAAATATCTGTGTATTTTAACCATCACTTATGAGTGAACACAATTTTCAGGAACAGTTCTGCGTATTAATTTAACACATGGACCATAAAGACCCAATACATATAAAAGTATAAAACAACATCTACGAACAGTCCTTCAACTTGAAGCTGAACCGTAACAAATCTGTCAATGAACACAACAGAACACAGATGTAAAGCAGCAGGATGTAAACAGAGGAGAACAGTGTGTGTGTGTGTGTGTGTGTGTGTGTGTTGTGGGTGTGTGTGTGTGTGTGTGTGTGTGTGTGTGTGTGTGTGTGTGTGTGTGTGAGTGATTGTTAAAGTGCAACTTTGTTGGTAGGATTAAACTGCCAAAAGCTTTTTCAGGCTCAACACCCTGGGCTTAAGGTCCCCTCATCCAGGCCCATCAACACTTTCTGGGTGAAGTTGAAAGTGTTGACCAAGTCTTTTGGGTAGCTCAGATGCAGGGCAAAGGTCAGTGCAAAAAGCAGGATGAATGCGTCAGCCAGTGTGGGGAGTTGGATAACGCCGTTACCCTCAATGACAACAGCGATGCTCTCTGGGCAGAAGAGTGTGGTGTCTGTTGACCTGGCACCGATCATGAGAAGTCCGACCGCGATGTCTGTGTCTGGATCATCAGACTGCTCCACCTGATGACAAGAACAGATAAACGTTACCCAAATTGCCTCTCTCAGAAATGTGTTTTCTGAAAAATACATCGTGACATATCACATCAAATAACCGTATGTTTTGTGCATAATGTGGGATTAAGGAAACGCCTATTAGCATTGCACAACATAATGTTACAGCACCAGAAACGTCAGCCTCCAAAATAACCAATCAGTTGACATAAATGCTTTCAACAAAAAAACATTTATAACCTTCATAAGGGTAGGATTAATTTTATCACTGTATTAGACTGTTACTATTAGCTAGTTGTACCAATAAACTGGCAATGTATTTACAGTATAATCTCTCCCTACTACACATACAAAAAATATGGGGAACACTAGAAATTATTTTGTATTGAACACTGATGCTGCAGGAAAGAAAGCCCTCATGATTGTGTATTTTATTAAATCACGTGAGCCCATCTTTTACACTGAAACCTAAAGAGCTTAATTTCAAATAAATCCTAAAGTAGAAATCGTATTCAACACTTCTGAAGTGTTGAAGTAAAGGGAGATTATATTCAACATGTCCATTGTGTACCTTACAATAATTACAATTCTTATGGCAATATTCAAATCTTGGAACTAGAACCTGAATGGGATGTGAGCAACACAAGAGATAATGTTTGATTAACACCTCAGTGACAGAATCAAGCTTTGATGACACCAGGACAGTTCATACTTTTTCAAACTCAATCTATCATTTATTATAATTTTTTCACTATAAAAATTCAAATAATTGTCTACCTGCGATAGAGCTCCTGAAACAATGTAACAAGATAAACTATATTTTTGGATGATCTGTCACATACATTGAATACAGTTATTATGCTGACTTACATGCCACAGCCTCAGAAACGTGGAGTCATCTTCATGCAGATATGCAGGCAGAGCAGAGGACAGCAGCACGTCGGACATGGACGTCACCTTGCTCCTTGAGTGTGAGAACATATCTTTGTTTTACTTTGGATGCTAAACAGTATAACCACACAACAATTGATATCACAAGAAAGTGTTCTTCCATGACTGAAGAGATTAACATTTTGACAAAGATAATCCACTCTAGTATGAGAATAAAACACCAAGAGGCATAACCGACTCACCTGGAGGTCATAGGAGGCAAATAGCTGATCCAGAACTTCAGTTTCCTTTCCTTGTCGCCTTCTTCCTGAACAGGCTCTGAAGATGGAGGACATGTCTATCCAACTCCGCATAGAAGTGGTTCTTCAGGTTGAGGTTTGTTATCCTGTGAAACTCTGCTAAAATATAAAATGACTATTTAATTCACAGTACAATGTATATGTGGACTGAAGGCACCAGAGATAAACAGAAACATAACATGCTAAATCTGAGTAAACATGTCAAAGTTATCAGTGACAAAGGCACACAAAATAATTATATGTTGTAATAAATAAAATATTTTCACCTGTGACTCCATTTTCAAGGCAGGTCAGCGTTCCAGGTCTCTCCAACAGGTAGCTCATCATTGATGATCTCATTGCGCCGCAGGGCAAAGGTAGTCTGCATTAACTTTTAAATCAAGGGAATAATAATGTTATAATGTTCAAGTAACTCTGCCCTTGTATCAAAGACAGCAGCACAAAGTTTGCATTTCCAAGCCATTGGAAAACGTAACAATATTCACAGGCCAACACAAATATAATTTCAGTGTTGAGCACTAAATATTCATTCACATTTTAGTAACCATGTGGAATAAACATGGACGCGGGAAGGGGCTGCAGCACCCCCAAACGCGGCGCACCTACAGTGTAACAGCCCCTACAAACGGCGGCACTTGCCAGCGGGCATGTCTGAAGATAGACCAACAACCAATCACATGAAAGCTATGCTTTGCTCCCACAATGCAGTTCGGCTAAGCGTGACTCACCCCATTCAAAGTGAATGGCAGAAGCGTCAACGCACGCCGCTGTGTGTAGGGGCCGTAACATCACTCCATTCACTTTGAATGGAGTGATGTTACGTTATGCTATGCCAAACTGCATTGTGACAATCAAATCATATGCCAGTACAAGCTCTAGCCAATCAAACCACGTGCTTGTGTGTCCTGGGCGGGATATTCATGTGAGTGGTTGTTGGTCGAGCTTCAGACAAGCCCGCCGCCGTGTGTGTAGGGGCCGTAAGCATGGCATGCCACAGTTGCGCCGCTGCGAGGCTTCACTCGCACGCCCCCAGCGCGTCAGTTTCTCCATTGTGAGGCTTACCAGATTGAAGAAGCCATATATCTGCCAGTTGCTTCAGTTTCCTTAAGAGAAAAAACATTTAAGGTTAGCTGGGTTGCAAAGTTTTCACAAAATGATCTGAGAAACACTATTTTCGAACCTAAAATGGCGGCAGGCGGAGCGCTTTTCTTCTTTGTTGTTACAGCATGCATGTCTGTGCATGTTTTATTAACTTAGAGGCATAGCGGATTTACGTTCATTTTATCCACTAACGTTATACCATAACCGTGCGTTCTGCATGTTTGTAAAAGCAAGCTAACTTGAAACACTCGACTATTAATCTGTTAAATCCGGCAGCCGTCGGTACCGAGGGGTTCTTGTTCACGAAACTTTGTCTCAGGGCTTCTTAACATTTAAAAACCAAGATAAGATATCAGATTAAAGCTGAAATTCCACATATTATAGAATTATTAAAATCATCACTGTGCGATCGTTACCTTTGCTGAGTTACATGTATTTGAAAACGTGGGGGGTAAAATTACCTTGTAAAATGAATAGTCTAGTGTTTCAAGTTAGCTTGCTTTTACAAACATGCAGAACGCACGGTTATGGTACATTGTAGTGGATCAAATGAACGTAAATCCTCCAAGTTAATAAAACATGCGGTAACAAAAAGAAGAAAGAAAACGCGCCGCCTTCCGCCATTTTAGGTTCGACTTTTCCAAAACTATTGCAACACAAACGTTCCACTTTGAGATATAACTTAAAACAATATAAAAACACTGTCTTACACGTAAGTTAAATCGTTTTTCAAGTGAGGCAGATATTAAATGTAGGCTAGCTAACAAGAGCTCAAATCAAACACAAAGTGCATTAGATGCAGAAATGAATAACACATCATTTAAATACTGTGCAAAGGCAAGACGTAACTCACCAGAGTAGTGCGGCCTAAAAAGGATCACGATTCCGGCAGTGAGAGCACGGTGGGCAAAGTATTCTTAAAAGTTTGAGCAATTTCAACAGAGGCGAGCATATAATGGCGGGCGGACTCTGGTGAAGGATAGAACGTCTCGGCACGTCGGGGGCGGAGCACATACGTGATGACGTCTGACCAACGTCAGACAGATTCATTAAAAATGTTTGAGGACTATTACCAATATGACCCAAAGTGGTTGAACACTGTATACAGTACACAATAATAAATCAGTTCATAGTCATCAGAAAATTAGCGGTGAATTAACTTTTTGAAATGTTTGAGTTAAAACAATCAATTTGCTTTCAGAAGCTTGTAATGTTCGGTCTTACAGTGTGCAAGAACACTGGTGATTCTGTGAAATCACTGGCTGATTAGTGGTTTTGAAAAATCACTGTTGTGGTTGTAGTGGTTTTTCAAAATCACTTACTAATGATTCAATAAGTTACAGAATTGTATAATATTATAAATATAGGTAAAATATAGTGATAAAATATAGGTTACATACCTTGTGTTGTGAGAAATGACAAAAAGATGGTTCCAGAATGATTCAGAAGTGGGAAAATGAATAAAGCAACCTCTGGGTTAAAAATAACCCAGGCAGGTGTTCAACTGCAATTGAAGCCCTAATAACCCCTTTGACCCAGCATGAACAACCACCAGTGTGTTACAGTACCCAAATAACCATAATTATGACCCAGCCAAATCAACCCAGCAATGTGTTTATAGAAATAACCCAGCATTTTTAAGAGTGTATTTCACCCAAAGCCACAAATATGAACCAGCTAATCGTGCTGGAAGTAAAATTGGTCAGATCCCAAGTTATCAGGGTTCAACCTCTGAGGACCATGAGTATGTAAAATGGCATGTCTCGACACAGGGCTGTATCTCTGCTTTGCATATGCAGCATCCTCCTCTCAGTGATTATGTAATAAACAGTCTTGTCTTGTGCAAACCTCACACGATGCCGAGGGCGAGAACTTTTTTTAGAATACACACTTGAGCAGATCTACACACACACACACAGCTGCAATAACACACATACTTTACATATGTGTAAGAAGACACAAACAAACTGGGCTTTTGTGATGTTGGAAGCATAAATGATTCTCTACCCACAAACATGAAGCCCAGAAAGTGTTCAACTTTAATCTTCTGCAGCCTCGTCATGACTAATGAAGTAGACTCCAATGGGAGCCCACTGGGGAAAAGGAGAGGCTGCCGCACATTTGCACGTTTGATTTCAGCTGGAAATCATATTAGCGTTGTGTGCTGGCGAAGCCTGAAGTTGAAATGAACCATGGAGACGATTTAAAGGAGAAAGGGAGTGGGAAAAAAGAAGGGGTGGGGAATTGGGAGAGCGGAGGCTGAATGTGGCAGAAAGGGGAAGAGATGGAGGTCAAATGTAGTAAAGTGCAGGAAGGGTTGACCGAGTGAGATTAGAATAAGGAAAGGTTTAGAGGTGGCCGACAATCTGGAAGGAGCAGGAGGAGACGAGGACAGGTGGGACCGTACTTGGCATTGGTGCAAGATATAAATTGGTACGTTGTCCGAGGAGGAGGAGAGGTCAGCTGGAGTTCAGAAGAGACAGGCCTCCTGAACATCCTTCTCTTCAGGCTGGCCTCTCATAAAGGACACATGGTGATGCTGCGGAGGCTACGAGATAATACTTAAAAACTGCACTTTTGTCAATAAATGTTTCTACCTCCATGTTTGAGGGGTTTACAA
Organism: Pseudochaenichthys georgianus; assembly: GCF_902827115.2. Lineage (NCBI taxonomy): Eukaryota > Metazoa > Chordata > Actinopteri > Perciformes > Channichthyidae > Pseudochaenichthys > Pseudochaenichthys georgianus. The sequence continues at coordinate 25,287,707 of NC_047517.1, read as the reverse complement.
TATGATATTCAAGAGGACTGACTAGATCAGTCCTCTTGACTGAGGCATAACGCGAAACCCGCAGGTCCCCACCATACCCGTTCACGTATCTAACAGATATTCCCCACTCAGCGAGACACCCGCTGAGAAGCCAACTCTGGTTATTGGTAGCTCTATTATGAGACACGTGAATTTAGAGACCGAAGCCTCCACAGTCACATGCATTCCGGGGGCCAGAGCGGGCGACGTTGAGGCGCATCTTAAACTGCTGGCTAAAGATAAACGTAAATACAGTAGGATTGTTATTCACGTCGGTGGTAATGATGTTCGTTTACGCCAATCAGAATGCACAAAACTTAATGTGGAGTCGGTGTGTAGTTATGCTAAAACAATGTCGGACACCGTAATCTTCTCTGGTCCCCTCCCCAATCTGATCAATGATGACATGTATAGCCGCATGTCATCATTTCAGCGCTGGTTGTCTTGGTGGTGCCCAGCAAACAATGTGGGCTTCGTAAATAATTGGACAGCCTTCTGGGGAAAACCTGGTCTGATTAAGAGAGACGGCATTCACCCTACTTTGAAAGGTGCAGATCTCATTTCGGCAAACATTTCAGGGCTTTGTGGACGTAATCCATGACAAACTGGAGTTGAGACCAGGAGGCAGAGTCGCAGTCTTACACGCTTCTCTGCGCTCTCTCCTAGGCAGTCACCCATAGGAATCCCGAACCCAATAAAATACCCAATATTAGCGGTGTGTGTGTCTGCCCAAGGACAATTTAATGTAAAACCTAATAGAGGTGTCATACATAATAACCTAATAAAAGTAAATGTAACAACTACTACAGTGCAACAAAACAGGAAGATTAAATGTGGTCTCTTAAACATAAGATCTCTAGCATCTAAAGCAATATTGGTAAATGATTTAATATCAGATTATAATATTGATATATGCTGTCTCACTGAAACTTGGTTGAGACATGAAGAATATGTCAGCATAAATGAGGCCACTCCACCCAGCCATGTCAACACTCATATTGCTCGAGGCACGGGCCGAGGAGGTGGAGTTGCAGCAATCTTTGACTCAAGTTTACTTATCAATACTAAACCAAAATGTAATTATACCTCTTTTGAAAGCCTCGTTTTTAGTCTTACGCATCCGACCTGGAAAACTTTGCAGCCAATCTTATTTGTTACAGTGTATCGTGCACCAGGTCCTTATTCAGAATTCTTATCAGAATTCTCTGAGTTTTTATCAACTTTGGTTCTTAAAACAGACAAAGTAATTATCGTAGGTGACTTTAATATTCATGTTGACGATGATAAAATAGCCTTACTGTTGCATTTAACTCTATATTAGATTCTGTTGGTTTCTGTCAGAGTGTAAATAAACCAACCCACTGTTATAATCACACTCTCGACCTTGTTCTGATTTATGGTATTGAAATTGAGCAACTATTAGTCGAACCGCATAATCCTGCTTTATCCGACCATTTCTTAGTAACTTTTGAAGTACTGTTACTAGACTACAAAGCATTAGTCAAAAGCTCTTGCAGCAGAAACCTATCTGTTAGTGCTATAGCCACATTTAAGGAAGAGATTCAACCAATACTTAACTCGATAGCATGTCTGCATGTAGGGGAGGAAACTTATACAAAATGTACACCACCCCAAATTGATCATGTTGTTGATAGTGCTATAGATGCGCTGCGAATAAAATTAGATTATGTTGCTCCTTTGAAAAAGAAGAAAATAAAACAACATAGATTAGCTCCATGGCATAATGCCGAAACCCGCAAAATAAAGCAAAAGTCTAGACAACTTGAAAGGATATGGCGTTCCACTAAACTTGAAGAATCTCGTTTAATTTGGCATATTACTCTCAATGAATATAAGAAAGCACTGCGTAAAGCGAGAGCAGCCTACTACTCTTCATTAATAGATGAGAATAAGAATAATGCAAGATTTCTTTTCAGCACTGTAGCCAGGCTGACAGAGAGCCACAGCTCGATTGAGCCTTCTATTCCCTTAGCACTCAGTAGTAATGATTTTATGTGCTTTTTAACGATAAAATTGTTACTCTTAGAAACAAAATTAATGACCTCTTGCCTTCGACCAGTATAGTGTTATCAACAGCTCCCGAAATCGTAAGTTCTAATATTACACTAGATAGTAAACTAGAATGCTTTTCAGCCATTAACCTTGAACAATTACATTCAATGATTCTCTCTTCTAAACCATCAACGTGTATGTTAGACCCAATTCCAACTAAGCTGTTGAAGGAAGTTTTTCCATTAATTAGCACTTCTTTATTAAATATTATGAATATGTCTTTATTATCAGGCTATGTTCCACAATCATTCAAAGTAGCAGTGATAAAACCGCTTCTTAAAAAGCACAACCTCGATCCAGAGGTTTTAGCCAACTATTGACCTATTTCTAATCTTCCGTTCCTCTCAAAAATTCTTGAGAAAGCGGTCGCAAAACAGTTGTGTGATTACTTAAAAAACAATGATTTATTTGAAGATTTTCAGTCTGGCTTTAGAACACATCATAGCACAGAGACAGCTCTGGTTAAAGTCACAAATGATATTCTAATAGCCTCAGACAAGGGACTTGTCTCTATTCTTGTTTTGCTCGATCTTAGTGCTGCATTTGATACTATCGACCATGATATCCTATTGCAAAGACTAGAGCACTTAGTTGGCATACAGGGAACTGCTTTAGGCTGGTTTAGGTCCTATCTATCTGAACGCTCTCAGTTTGTACGTGTTAACGATGAATCTTCCACGCAAACCAAAGTTAGCCATGGAGTGCCACAGGGCTCAGTGCTCGGACCTATTTTGTTCACATTATATATGCTTCCGTTAGGCAATATTATAAGGAATCATTCTGTAAACTTTCATTGTTATGCGGATGATACTCAACTATATTTATCAATCAAGCCTGATGAAATTAATCATCTAAATAAAATTCAAGACTGCCTTAAGGACTTAAAAACGTGGATGACCTTAAACTTTTTGATGTTAAACACGACCAAAACTGAAGTTATTGTACTTGGCCCGAAGAATCTACGAAACAAATTATCTAAAGACATACTAACTATGGATGGCATTAATTTGGCCTCCAGTGAGACTGTAAGGAATCTTGGTGTTATATTTGATCAGGATTTATCCTTTAACGCCCACATAAAATCAATTTCAAGGACCGCCTACTTCCATCTACGTAACATTGCAAAAATCAGGCATATCTTGCCTCAAAACGATGCAGAGAAACTAGTCCATGCATTTGTTACTTCTAGGCTGGATTATTGTAACTCTTTATTATCAGGGAGTACCAAGAAGTCAATCAAGTCGCTTCAGCTGATTCAAAATGCTGCGGCTCGTGTACTAACCAGAGTTAGGAAAAGGGACCACATTACTCCTGTTCTGGCTGCCTTACACTGGCTCCCTATAGAACACAGGATAGAATTTAAAATTCTTCTTCTCGCCTACAAAGCCCTTAATGGGCAGGCGCCATCTTACCTTAAAGAACTCATTATACCCTACTGTCCTACTAGGGCATTGCGTTCCAAGAATGCAGGGTTGTTGGTTGTTCCTAGAATCTTTAAAAGTACAATGGGAGCCAGAGCCTTTTCTTATCAAGCTCCACATTTGTGGAATCAGCTTCCAGTTTGTGTTCGGGCGGCAGACACCCTATCCGTTTTTAAGAGTGCGCTTAAGACCTTCCTTTTTGATAAAGCTTATAGTTAGGGCTGATTAGATTCAGCCCCTAGTTTTGCTGATATAGGCTTAGTTTGTCGGGGGACATCTTACTTCTTCCTTCTCTCTGTCTATACCCGTGTACACTCATGTTCCGATTAACCCAGCTTCCCCAAATGTCTTTCTTTTTGGTGTCTATATACGCTGGGATCCGGAGTCATGGATGATCCTGCGGTCCTGTGTCCTGGATCGCGAGCGCTGGATCTTGAGTCGTGGCTGTGGTCCTGGATCATAGGTCCTGGATGGATATCCTCGTGGATTCATCTTCCTATTATACACACATGCATTTCCAAACATTTGGACTACCTATGTTGCAAATGTATTATCTTTTCAATTTACACACGGCATCTATTGCACGTCTGTCCGTCCTGGGAGAGGGATCCCTCCTCTGTTGCTCTCCCTGAGGTTTCTCCCATTTTTCCCTTTAAACTGGGTTTTCTTTGGAAGTTTTTCCTTGTACGATGTGAGGGTCTAAGGACAGAGGGTGTCGTATTGTCATACTGATATTCTGTACACACTGTGAAGACCACTGAGACAAATGTAACATTTGTGATATTGGGCTATATAAATAAACATTGATTGATTGATTGATTGATCACAAATCTGATAAATTCGTAATGCTGCTGCAGAACCATCCGCCTTAATGAGCTCTTCATTTTCATACCGAGTCAAAGAGTTTTTTCTTATAAGAAGCAAAGAATATTAAACCGAATCAAATGAAAGAAAAAATGACTTATACAGTCAAAACGTGATGTACATTATTATCTGTTAAGGCTGCACACTTTCTGGTATCTCTTCCTGTTATTGGCCTCACTGAATGATTAATAAACACATTGCCAGAGAGACCAAATACATGAAACAGTTTTTATCCATGAAACATTTTCTAAATGTATCATGACCACCCAGTCTATCACACCGGCTGAAAGTCTGGAGGCTCAGATAACTGGATTAACATTTATGCTGCAGCTGCTGATTTTGACTGACAGGGATTCTGCACCTTATTCTTGCACCTTAAGACCTTGAGGAAATCAAATCCATGCTCCCCTCCAACAAATTAGGTCATTCAGGCATTCACACAGCTCCTTTTTCAGGGTTGAATCCGGCAGGTGGCCGTCTATTGTGGTTAAAAGAGAAGACCCCATATTGTGTTTCCAGTGGGTTTGAGTGGACAGAAGGCAGTGGGCGGGAATCTTTCAACCTGAGAGTTCAAAGCGGAGTAGAGCCAACAAGCAGCTCACCTGTAACCATATGGCTCCCCTTTCCTGGGTGTTCAAAAGCAAATTAGCCTCATCAAAGAAAAATGGTGGATAATTTATTATTTATTTCAACATTATCACTTGAACTTTATATTTTAAAGTATTCAGATCAACAGATGTTCAGTTGTTTCAGTACTTTTCAGTATTGATTTCGATTTAGTCAGAATTGGAGTCCTACAGTCCACAAAGTTCACTGCAAAAAAATATAATATCTACTATGTAATAATAGAAGACAGTGGGTCTAACCCCACTAGAGCTCCCAAGATACAACTGGGAATGGCAAAAGAATAAACTAGTATAAGAAAGAAAAATATGCTTTGATTTTAAGTCAAATTAATTTGGTTCTTCTTTACGTCTCTCTTAAATGTTTCATGTGAAACCCCTTTGTAGTGAAAAGCACTCCTTATGTGCACAAGAAAGTTGCATTGAGACAAGAGTTCACAAGTAGATATTGATTTGTTTTGTTTGGTCACATGGAAAACAATTATGGAAACCTCACTTTTTTAATATACTTTATTGATCAAGAGTCACGCTAACGTTTAAGACATTTGTTTTCAGTCAATACCATTGAATGGTGCAAATACAGTATTGATAAAATAAAAAGTTGAAATCATACAAACTGATGTTGCCAGTTTTGTATCAGATTTGTATTTATTTTTCATGAAAGCCTTCTTCAAACAGTCCTCTTAAAATCTAAGCTATACACATGCCTACAACAACAACACAATCTAGATTTACTGTAAAACAATACAATGTAGGCCTACTATCAAAGTAGCACATTAAAGGCTATTGGGCGTATGCCTCAGCAGTTTACTGTATTTAAATCTAAACAAATGGTAAAACTGAAAACCAACTTTGTTTGCAAACGTTGTTCTTCTGATTGAAATATATAAACAGTGTAAAAACAGTAGGCCTACTGGCAGTGATTTACTCAAACATTTCTACAAAGCTTCAAATAGTAGCTATGCTATGTTAAATAAATACATCAATCAGAATAAAAAATCACTAAATGGGCAAAAATGGCAGAAAGTAAAACCATCATTGAAGAATAAAGTAATAAACATACAAATCCGCTGGAAAAATGTCTTAATCGGTGGTCACAGCCCCCCCTTGCGGAGCCCCCTGCCTTTCCTTCCCCAGTCCTAAACCTCTCTCTGTTCCATGCTCTGTTGTGGATCAGCTGCAGTCGCTTCTGGAGCAGAGAGTCGTCCCGCCCCGCAGAGCAGCAGCCGGGCTCCGACGGTGACGGTACCAAACGCTCTCAGCCCGGACAGCAGAGGATCTACCGAGCTGCGGACCGGACGGGTTTGTGGGGAAAAGAGCACAGAAAGAACTACAGACTTAAGAGGAGTGGATTCATCTGGCTGCTGATTCAGAAAAGTTGTGCCCGCACAGAAAAGGCGACTTGATAAAACATTACTGTGGAGGAAATATTGCTGCGCTATGGAGAACATATTATTGTAAAGGTGAGTGCATCCCGCAGCGTGTAATAGTGATTTAGTGGGACAGTCTGTGTTGTTTTCTTTAACAGGAGGGTTAAGTTGAGGTGTTGTTTGTGTTTTAAAGCTTAGTTCGTTTTAAACATTTAGTTATGAATGAGATTTAGTTTTTTTTCAACATGTTTTAATGGCGTTTGTTGATCAAAAAACAAGCGCTGTAAGTGGATCATTTATGTCAAAATGGAGGTTGATGGTAGTACTAAGTTATTGGGTTGGCAGTGCTGCGTTAGAGTGAACATGGCTTAGTCTGAACATGGTTAATTGGTTATCGATAGTTGGACTTGAGTCCAAAAGTGCTTGAATATAATTTGTAATTATTAATTAATTGCATTACATTTCCCTCCAGTTTCTTGCAGTGAATTCAGCTGTTATTCCTTATATTTTGTGTGTGTGTGTGCGTGCGTGCGTGCGTGTGTGTGTGTGTGTGAGAGAGAGAGAATAAGCATTGCACTGTTATCCTCATCCAGCTGTTTCAGTTTCTGCTGTTCCCTTGCAACTGACGCACGCACGCACGCACGCACGCACGCACGCACGCACACACACACACACACACACACACACACACACACACACACACACACACACACACACACACACACACACACACACACACACACTGCTGCTCTGGCATATCACTCATCTTGGTTTGTCAGTTCTCCTAATCGGCAGCTGGTTTTGTTTGTATGTTGCATACAGAAAGAAGGAATCAAGTGGATGTAATAAAATGCAAAGGTCACACTATACCTCTATATATATATTTATAGTACAGAGAGGGAGACCTTAGCACCATTTGTTTTATGCTCTCAAGGCCCACTTTAATATATGGATTAGGTAGTAGTTGAACTGGAAACGCCCAGGGTTTTATTGGATCATAAATAATCCCACAGGAGCAGATACAAATGCTGAAGCATGCGTGAGTTGCTCTCCATCTTCTTCTCATCTGTGGTGAACCTCCTGCCCGCAGCTGATTGATGGCTTGGATGTCATGTTGTCCTGACGTCAAGACTTTAAACTGAATGAGAATATTTTAAGACAATCAGCACAAATATGCAAGCATGCTGCAAACATCCATTCCTGTGGTTCTGCATGCTCTTTCCTCTCATGCACGGATGCTAACTTGGTGTTCTGGCAATACACCACCTCACTGGGAGACCTTATCATCCTGCACTGTCACCACGGCACAGGCAGGACACATGCAGAGAGGGAGGGGGGGGCGAGAGGGGGACACGGTAGGAGGTGATAACCAAGCTGTCTGGAGAGGCGGTCGGGGAGAAGGTGGAGGAGGAGGGATCATCATATCACATGGCTCCTTCACAGGACTCGATGCAGCCGAGCGAGTCATGACCAAAGTTATGGTCATGACAATGTGCTTTTGATAGCTTGTAGTACTGAAACAGTTTATTATTTCATGTCTTTTCTGCTTCTGTGGAATAAACCGACCTCCCATCATCTCAAGTCATGTCTACTATTGACTTGACAAATATGTGCGGAAACTAGAGCACAGCCAGAGGCTGATGTACATCTGCACAGGACTTGAAGACAGTGAAACATAACTGCTCAAAATGCAACATGCAGCTATTAGCTTCATTTGCTTATTAGATAATCTCATCTGGAAATAGCAAGTAAATGTGCACATCTGTGCACCCGGGAGCACTCTTGCATAACACGTAAAAGAAAAAGTAGTGTATGGAGAGAGCAATCCGATCCACACCTGTGAGGCTCAATTAGCAAAATGCGTCTCCAGCCATCTGGGACTGAAATGATGACTTCCATTTCATTCTGCTGCAGCAGTGAGGACCCTGTGGAGTGGTGGATGTGATTAAAAGCATGCAGCATGTCAGCATGTTTAATTCATACTCATCCATCAGAGACTCGTCATACTGCTCCCATCAAACACCACTGTAGGTGCGTTTGAGATGAACCAGGAAGTATATTTCGCTTCCTAATGTAATACTGAGCTTTTATCTGAAAAGTCTTGTCTTGTCGAAGCACCACAGGAGCCTAAGACTCCACTGAGTGAATCGATCACTCAAAAGAGCTCAACAGATGTAGTCTTTTTCTTTTCCCTCCATAAGCCATTTCATGTTAAAAGTTTCATGTCAGACAAGCACGTCTCTTTGCTACAGTTCAGTATCACCTGTTCTGTATTTTATTTATTTTTTAAAGATACATTTCTTTGGCGTAAAGTTGTTTTTGAGACCCAGTTTTGCTTGTGATTCCCCTCAGCTGTGATGTGTCTAACAGCTGGAGCATCAGTGAGATTTCCATCAGAGTTTCTCACTGTCAGCCCTTTAGAACAGGACAAGAGCGAGAGCACAGCAGGGGAGAGAATAGCTGTCAGTCAGCCAAACACACACACACACACACACACACACACACACACACACACACACACACACACACACACACACACACACACACACACACACACACACACACACACACACACACACACACACACACACACACACACACACACACACACACACACACACACACACACACACACACACACACACACACACAAAGACTCCCCTTGTACTGTATGAAAGTGTAATTAGTAGCTGCCCGGGCTTGCAGTGACCTTTCTTTTCGTACTTAAGGACAGTGTTGCAACACATCACTGATAACTTTGATTTTATGTTTTTTTGTTAATGCAATTTTTTTTCAAAGTCATTGACTGAGTTATACAACAGATTAATTATCTGCGTCTTCTATAATATGAACAGCTTTGTGAAGCTGTTACTTTTTACACTTTAAGACAAACCACCAGATTAAACTGTCATGCGTGATCGCACAATACGCACAACAAACTCCTAAAGTTGGCAGTTAAATTAGTGTTAATTCAAATGAAGCACACATATTTGATTTGTAGTTTGTTTGTTACATGTCCTCGACTAGCATTCCAGAGATTTTACTGTGGTCAGATATACACGAAGAAACATGGACATGTCGAGTGAAGGAGGAGAGCCTTCTTCTCATTTCTGCTATTAATTATTTTCAAGGATAAATCATCATTCAATGCTTTAAGAGTTTAGCTTTTAGAAGTTCTCCGTTGTGTCAACGCTGTTCGAGCAAGCTATTACCACAAACATATTTACAATGTATTTAGGTTTGTTTGAGCTTTCTAGAGACGTTTTCATGTGTACATCCAACTAGCTTCGAAACTGCAGGAAGTCATAAAAACACCAAGACTTTCTTTGTTCATGTGTGGCATGCTTGCCTTCACACGCTCGTTTTGCATTCTTGTTTTATCCCCATTGGAGTTTATTGAAACTGAATGGAACTTGATTACTGTTCAGTTGATGTTTTATAACATCCTAGCTACTTAAAAACATCAAGATGAACAGATATCCAGAGAGACTTTATGGAGTGCTCCAACGCAATGCATCTTTTTTGTGGACTAGTTAGATACGTGTTAGCATGCTGATGTTAACGTTTGGCTCAAAGCACTGCTGGGTCTCAGAGCAACTAGCGTGGCTTCGCTAACTATTCAAGAGGAATACGGAGCTACTCCAAACACATCTGCCCTGCCTACTCATCAGCCCCAAGGTGTGGCTGTGCAGATGCTGGTGGACCACTCCTATCCTCATCAAGCTGTCCCCAATCTCAGCCTGTCATTACACCCTTTTACAGACCTAAAAACACCCAAACGCAGCATTTAGTTGCTTCATGAGTCATGACCTTGCACATTGTCTATCTATCAACATGCTTGTGCACAGACCTTTTTAACATGGAACTCAAGGAGAGCTTTTTTGCGATCCCCCCTAGATTGCAGGTCAATTAAATTGTGTTGGAATCTGATAGCTGAGATGGCTGGCAGGCGGAAATGGGTCTGAAAGCCTTTACAGTCCGTAAGAAGAGACAGAATCAATGCAGAGCGGAGTCATTCTGTGTATAATGGACATTAGTGGGCACAGCTCTGGCACACATCACATTAGAAGCCGGAGTACTGAAGTCTGCCAACTGCCCCAAACACCCATTAGTAGGCCAATCAAGCTGTGTTTGCTCAACACTTGTGTATTTGTTCCTTTTAGCCCCAAAGACTGTTTAGAAACTTCTAGTTCACGCTAAAATAACAGTTTTAGGTTCTCATTACGATACTTAAAGTAAAAACAGAACAATGATTATGCAGTGTGCAAAGTATGAGTACCAGCACTGCACATAGAAACAGTTTTCATCCATTTGAGCACTGCCATGCCTTTCCCCCTCCTCTCGTTCTGAGGGGAAGGTAAAGTGGCCTCATATGTCACAAAGCGTCACTTCACTGCTGTCAGGAGGGTGATGTATGAAGGCCGAAATGGCCAGTGCTGAAACAGCAGACCACACACACTTACACACACAGATACACACTAACACAAGATTGATGGATGACACCAGTATTAGGTCCAGAATGGAGGCACTTTGCCCGGGAGCAGATGAACGGTCGGGAGACGACCTGCAGCTGCAACAATCGGATGTTTTTATTGTTGCAATCTTATCTCTTTGAGAGACGTTTTTCTTCTTCCAGCACAAATCCGAGAAGAAATGATCTGTTAGAGTCGCAACTTACAATGTCCCGAGGGAGAAAGCCATTAATTTGCTTCTATTGGAAACCTGATTTGTGCCAGCAAGGGAAGCAAAGCATGAATCATCGAGCCAGTTTCAAAGCTCATCGGGCCATGATGGTGCGCTGTAGCTGGAATCTTCCATACATGATTTTGATCTTTCACAACATTTTTGCATAAGCCCTGTCGAAAAACAACTACCTCAGAATAATTGAATCATTGAGCTTTTCACCCTGGCAGCTCTGAGCTAATAACATAAGCAAAGATCTGTTGACACCCAGTTGTTTGGACATGTGTCTGATTTATAGATTACATTTCCTCCACCCTCTTGGCCAGCCTCTTCCCCTGTGTGTGCTCTGCGGAGTGAAGCCAGCTCCGAGGATGCGTCTGCCAGATGACCCCTCAGCAGAAAGTGTACCACACGACCCCCCCCCCCCCCTTCCTGCGTCAGCTGACTGGCTTGGGAAAACGTTGGTCGGCTTGTCTCGGTGGAGCGTGGAGGAGAGGGAGGGGCTGGGAAGTTTTACCCATGAGAGAGTGTTTACATCATGACCCAGGCGCATCCCTGCACGCTGTACTCTCACTGGTGGAACTATGTGATTGATTTCTTCCATATAATTGCTGACAGATGTCTCCCCCCTCATCGTCCTTGAATCCATCTCTTCCTCTCTCATGCACACATGGCCCTGATGTTCACAGAATTCTTCCGGGAACTTCTGGGATCCCGTCCCAGACGTGGTAACAAAACTCCCCCCACCCTCTCACCCCAGCCAGCCCTCAGAGGTCCCGTCACAAGTGGATTTGCCAGGACTGAGCGGGCCTGGAAGATGTCCTGCGACTGTAAAACGTTTGGCAGATTTTAAACATAGTTGCAGTTTCTGAAGTGTTACTGTCACTGGTTTCTGCTCAGTTTCAGTGGGACTTACACTGACAGAGCTGAATCATGGAGGTGTTGTCTGCCTTTGTGTCGCAGCGTCTTTGTCTGCTCTGCATTATCCTGCAGAGAATTGGTTATGGGGGATTGTGTCCATCTGCTGAGTGAGGTTTCTTGGAAACAAGAGACACAGAACGGATACAAAAGATGAAGGCCTGGGTTTTGTCTTGTGGCTGATCAGCAGAAAAGTGAAATCAAGTCCTCAGTATGATGTGTGTGTGTGTGTGTGTGTGTGTGTGTGTGTGTGTGTGTGTGTGTGTGTGTGTGTGTGTGTGTGTGTGTGTGTGTGTGTGTGTGTGCACCCAGCTGTGGGTATGTACTAAACAATGAGTCCAGTGTGATTCACATACACGCGTCCTCAAGCCTCCCTCGTCTTCCCTCTGCAATTTGACATTCTAAAGATGTATTGTCCAAAACTGCCTTTGATATTCATATTATTATTATAACCGGGGGGGGATCAGCGTGAAGCTCGCTGTGTTTTGGATCTTGACGTTGCCCCCCCGACCCACCCCTCAGCCCAGACTAAGGGCAGACAGAAGTAGGTCAAAGTTTAGAGGAGCGTCCTGTCTGAGCAGGAGGATTTGAGAGGTGGAGGAGGGGTTAACAAACAATTTCATAAAGAGTAGCTTTGAGAGTTTGACCGTCTGCCTTCTTATAGTCATCTTGACCACTTACCATTTATGAGTGTTTTAACGATAACTGGATTGATGGCAGTTTATAAAGTATACTCATTCAAACCAATTAGTAAAGATAATTGAACTTGGCTGGTGGCCAAGTGATTTTAAATAATCACAGCTATTTTGGAATTATGTATCCAATGAATGAGAATAAACTGCAGCACTCAAAAACCAAATATGGAGCATATTGAAAAAGTATAACGAATTTCAACCCTGCTTGTAAATACTAATGTATGCATCTTTCTGGTGTCTACGTTGTGTGTTTATGTTATAACTTAACACACCCTGAAGATTGTTGGACTTACTTTGCTGCAGTGTTGCAGAAGTATACTCCTGGGTGCCTGCACAGGAACATCACTGTTGCCCGTGGATACAGGTAAATAACTGCACCAATCAGGGAACAACTATTTGTAAGCATGTCATTCCCTTTAACACAAAGTACACAATAGGTCACTTTAAACTGAAACCATCCACTTGCTAAATGTTTCCTAGTGACATGTTTCAATAATAAGTTGTGGGCAGCATTACCTGATTGGCAGCCCGGTGTTCTGAGACCACCCTGCTGACCTTGTTGACCCTTATTGAGCGTACCTCTACAGATTAGGATGTCTGGGTGATTGAGGGAGAGGTCAGACTGTCGGCTTAGAGTTACAAGAGAAAGACTGGAAGGGTGAGGGTCATGTGGTCAGGCCTTCGTTTTTTGAGTTCCCAAAAGTAATGTTGAGTGTGAAGCCATGTTGATGCTGTAACTCCACTTTTAGAAATCAAGCATCTGCTGATAGAAAAGATCTGCAAGATTTACAGTTATTTGTAGTTGTGAGCTGAGATTATTGAACATGTTCCTTTCTGATATGAGAGAGCTTTTAAAAGATGTATTATTTCTTATTGTTGATTTGAGGATGAAATAAAGAGTCAGCAGACCAGGATTTGTTGGTGTGTGTGGTTTAAAACGTAGCTCCTGTCTGCTGTCAAAGATCAAATGGAAGATTAAGGTGGAGACGGGGTTGTTCGGAGTAGCGGCGGCGAATTCAGATATGAACGGATGAAATGAGGCCAGTGTCATCCCGTCTCATTTACTATGCAGGGTTGAGAGGGGATTAGCCCTGCTTACATAACTCAGTCTCCCCCTTCTCTCCCCCTTAACTAGCCCATCCCCCTATTCCCCATCCCACACACTCCTCCGAGATCACAAGTATGGTGTTGGCCTATTTGTCATTCCAGTTTATCTGTCTTCTTTATCTATTCTTCGAGAATAAAAGTCCTGAGCGACAGAAGGAGAATGAAAATGGTGGTTTTTGGGAGATGATTGAGTAAGGCAAAAAAATTAAAAAGGAAAGGGCAAGTGTATGCAGGGAAGTGAGTAAAGGAAATAGAAAGCAATGCGAATGAGATAAAAGGTCTGCAGATGCAGCAAAAGAGGAAACAGGAGTAAAAAAGAGGGATGTGGGGGAGTGTTGGGGGGAATGAGATAGTCTATTTATAGTTTAGCCCTGCTGTTGGGTGAGACCGCCTGGCCCAGCGCAGCTCAGCTCAGCATCCTTGTCAGTCCTCGTGTCAGTGTCCATTAGCTCCATATACACACACACACACACACACACACACACACACACACACACACACACACACACACACACACACACACACACACACACACACACAAACACACACATATACCCTGTGGCGCTCACACAAACGTGTGTGCGCCGACCTTTGCCACTGAGCAAAATAAAATCATACATGTGAAAAGCAGAGATCAGAGCATGAGAAGGTGGTCTTTTGAAGCAAATTTCCGCCTTTAGAGTAGAATTCAGAGGAGTAAACAAGCAAAGAATGGCATCTTCTTCGTGGTTTGAATTCGCAGCAGAACATTCGAAATATCAAGGACATGTATGTTGCAAATCTTATTGTCTCGTCTGCAAAATACCATATGCCAGCAGATTTGCAAAATAGAAACCCAACCTTAACGTCTTCATGTCCTATATAACATTGCTGTACACTAAGTCAGACTTCATGGCATGACCTTCATTTTCTGTATTCTTGGGAATTAATTAACTGTGCTCCCTCTCTGTTCTTAGAACACATTTGCATATAGTTTTATTTCTGCCCTCTTATTTACATAAATCTCACAACACAACACGTGCACTGCACATGCAGGTGAATGCATGGTTATAGGGAGACGAATTGTTCCCTCATCTAAGCTGAACTGTGAGCTTCCCTTCTGGCTGACTTCTATGACATCAGTGCGCTCGATTATTGTGCCCGCTGCAGGCAAATGCACACATTCACCACGTGATATACTTACAGGCAGAAAATAAAGCTCGTTGTTAAGTGTATATTCAAGTGTGTTGTTTTTTTTGCAGCAGTGCTGGCTCAGGGTCATTTAAGTTTCAGTTTCATCCTTGATCGCTCCCAGATTTTGCTCTACTAAAGACAAATGCTCTAATGTCCTAACGCCCTAAAGTCAATAACACAAAGTCTTATCACTATACATTTAGGTTTATTTGTGTTTTTTAGAAGGAATACGGCTAAAACCAAATGGATTTTTATCTTTTTATCAGTGTACTTTAGGAAATGTTTCATGGGAAGTTATTAACGGTGAGCTGAGGATGGCGAGGACTGGCCAGCTACTGTACAAGTTCCTGCATGATTCATGACAGTCTGGAGGTTGCACAGGACCTCGTTTGTTTCTGCCGTTTCCACCCCCATCTCCCCCTGCTCCAATAACACACTGACTGTGGCCGGTACAGAGCACACATATAGACACACATTCACGAGTACACACAGACGCAAGCATTCACAATGCAGATGGACGGTGAATATATATATACATTTTTACCCCCACTATGTAGCGTAGTACACAGTGTAGTAGAGGCAGAACTTGAAATTATCCCAAGGCTTTTTATGAATGTATTCTCTGTATCAAACTTATCTTGTGCTCTTTTTCTTAACTCTGTGGTGGGTTATTGGTTGTGGTCTTGTAAATTAGAGTTTCTCTCTCTTATCCACTAAATGTACATTATATAACTCTTTAAACTTCTTCTCCAATACATTAAAGAAGAAAGCATTATTGTACTATTACAGCACTATATCTGGCAGCTATACTTAGTAGTTAATTTTAGGTTGTTAACCTTTGATATAAAACACATGATGGTCACATAAAAATACGTTGGCTTGATTTTGTCTCTTTACCCCTTGCAAAAAATGGATCAATTTGTACTGAAAAGTCCCACCACGGAGACATTGCCCCTCTAAAATAAACTTGTTCCAGGCCTTGAGAGGAACAAATATCTAATGTATCACAAAATATGAAAAAAGCACAGAATAATCACCTAAAAATGAATGCACTATTGTGTGGCCAAATGTCATAAATAATGAATGCAACACTAATAAGGATACAATATTATAGTTTACAACAGTAAGACGCTTCATAGAGCTGCACGATGTGGAAAAAATAACTCATACATTACTTTTCGACTTTTAAGTCTTTGAACTCTCCTGTATTTCTATGCAAGTCGGACTTTGAATGCAGAGCCTTTTCTTGAAATGTAGTGTTTGTACATTGACATATCAGCACTTTTTCTTAAGTTAAGAGCACTTTTCCACTGCTATATGAATCACACATGCATCAGAATGGTTTCCATGTATTCTTCTTGTGACGGCACAAACCACCCTGCGGTAGTGATGGATGAAGAAGCATAAACGAAATGTTTCACTCTGCAACCGGTGGGAAGCGTCTCATTTCAACTACAGCCTTTAGGTGCCACGCACAGTGAAAGTGCAGCCATATGCCGACAGTTGCTTCAATATGTCTCCGTAAAATATGTGCAGATCTCTCATCTGGCAGCCCTCCCGCCCCGTGACAACTTCTCCACGCACGCAACGTTCCTGCTCCTTTGAGCTGAGAACAAGGGAATCTGGGCAGAGAAATGTATTCGTCACAATAGAATAAAAGCTTAAGAAACGGAGATGTAGAATTATACGAGAGGATTCATAGTGTGTGTAAATGAAAGGAGATGATTCAAATCCTCCAGACAGACACATTGTTACAACTGCAGGCTGACAGAGCTGGAAACACACAGAAGCCAAGACCACATTTGGCTTTTGACAGAAGTTGAGCGCTGAAAAGGCAAATGAAAACTTTCCTACAGTCTTCTTCTCCCCCTCGGCTTTTGCTCCTCCTGCCCACCACTCACCATTTCCCCACAGAAGACCCTCATTAGTCATCGACCGTCTCTGAACATGCAACATCATCCTTTTTCTAGTAAGATTTACCGGGGGAGATGTTTGCAGCTGTGGCCGAGCATCAGCTGCTGCTCTTATGATCGGTTACAGAGATAGATTTGACCCTCTGCTGCCGTCTCATGTCATCTCATCTAATCCACAGAGGAGGACGAATTCAGATCTGAACTCTCAGAGGAACATTACAGTGTGGAGAGAGGGGTCGGAAAGGGGAGTAAGAGGAGAAGTGTATCGATTAGCCGTTTCACTTCACTTACTGTACATTAGGTCATTCTCCTCTGCAGAGGTGGAAAGCAACATATACTCAAAAAATGCTGCACTGGTTGAGTATTTCCATATGCTTGTACTTCAAAAGCAGCAAATATGTTGCTTTTTCTCTCATTCTGCAGATTTAGATTTTACATAATGACACAATAGGTTTATAAAATAAACACTTGTCTTTTTGGATTGTTACCCTTTATAAATAATCTGCGTCTCTTGTCACATTTCAGATAGTAAGAGTGATTTCTCTTCTTATCTTTTGTGTTTGCGTACTGTTTGAGGCTGAAAGGGTTTAAATGATCCATTATTCTATAACAAAAGCAACAATTAAAGAAAAATACACCAAATGGATCACATTTGTGCAGTAGAGCTTTGTTTTTCATAAATCATCTCCGAATTAGACCAACTAGCTCCGCCTTGACCAGCTACAGAATGCTGCTTGATGCATATGTATAAACAATCTTATACAATAATCTTGTAAAGCGTTTTGCAAATTAAATACTGTTACTAATAACACTTCTGTACTTTGAAATTGCTAACTTAAAATAAAAAAATGTTGTTTAAGGACTGAATCAAAAACAAAATATCTCTATTAATTGTTTTAACAACAGTATTTCCCTGAGGTCTGAATATCAAATCAGGTTTGAATTGAAAGCCGGACTCAGACAGACTGCCCTCTAGTGATCAGTCATGGATGTGCAGACGGTCTGACCTGAGCTCCGTGATCAGAAGTGAAGTGCATACTAACAGGACTGGAGTTTAATTTATACAGCAGATAGATCCATCAAAGCAGCACGGGCAAATGCAGTTGTCATTGTTTTTCTTTTTTCGTAACCTAGAAGATGAATGGCCCTCATTAATCACGGCCATTTGTCTTCAGTTGTAAGAGTAGAGGTCAGTGATTAAACCTTGTTCTCTGTATCACAGCCAACCCTCTCTCTCTCTCTCTCTCTCTCCCTCTCTCTCTCTCTCTCTCTCTCTCTCTCTCTCTCTCTCTCCTTGCTCACAAGATCACAGGCAGAGTTGCATTTTGCTGCTGCTCTGCTTTTCATGGCTCTGATGTTGTCTGCCACCAAATCCCAGCTGAATAAAAGTCAGAAATTGAAGCATCAAATCATGTTTTATGTATGTGTGCTTACACAACGAAAACAGGCTGGAATGTGGGCCAAGCATCACACAGGGCATATTATGGGAACAAAGCAGCTTTCCACTTTATTGGAAGTGACGGGGTACAATATGAGTGTTTGGTTAGTGACAGCAGAAATGGAAAGAGAGATACATAGAAGTTGCATTACCTGACAGCTCTATTCCTGGGAAGTGTTTTACTATTCCCATTGATTCTATTCTAGTTTAGAAACTGTGATGTTGACTTGTAAGCTCAATTATTTAATAGTCTGGGGATGAGCAATATGCGGTTATACTGTACCTGGGAAACTGGGATTTGTCAGGTACTGTAGCTAACACCTACATATATCTGGTTGTATCAAGGGCTGCCCCTTAAATTGGGTTCATTATCAACTCATGCAGTGATTATTTTCTTGATAATTAATGAATTATTTGGTTTTCAAACTGAAAGACAATAGTGTAAAATGTAAATCACAAGTCTGCTTGACTTTTTAAGATTGCCTGTTTTGTCTGACCAACGGTCCAAAACACTAAAACATAAATTTGACATGATAAACGTGAAAACTAAATTCATTTTTTGGGGCGCAGGCAGTTAATTTTGTGAGGATTCACTGCCTTTCCCGGTTGTTGGCCGTTATTTCTCTGGGTTTTAGATCTAGATTTTTGACAAATAAAGACATCTGAGATGTTACTTTGCACTCATTCTTTTCAGACATTGTATAAGTAAAACATTTAAAGTAGATGCATCAGCAGATTAATCAAAAAATTATACAAAAGTTAGTTACACCTAAATGTGCTACACAGTACAATATAATAGTACGTCAATATATTTTATATCAAGATATACAGATTGTGTTGTCTCTATAGCCCTCCCCAGGTAAATCAGTGTGTTTTGTGTTTCTCATTCTTTAAGGCCCGAACACTTTCATTCTGCGAGAGTCACCTTGGCACAGACTTCGCCACGCCTTCTGTGTGAAAGCAGCTACTTTCTCCTTCACCCTCCTTTACTCCTCCCTCATCAGTAGAATTGAGACGCAGTGGAGACCTGGCGTAACTCAATAACCAAAACGCTGGAAGCATTATGATTAACGGAGTGTACCAAAGGCACACAGGATGCATAACCTCAACGACACCCTGAAGTTTATACCGCAGCGCCCTGAATCATAGTGTCATTGTACTCGCATTAAGTGTGGTCCCCGCGGTGGGGACATATGCTGCTATCGCGATGTAATCTATCTCCCAGTAATCTAAAGGATTAATAATCTCTATCTAATCTGCACCCATGGGTTCAGCCCATCTCAAAGGGTGAGATGTCATCTTCTGATTACATATAGTGCACGGAAAGGAGGTTTGTCGTGTGTGTGTGTGTGTGTGTGTGTGTGTGTGTGTGTGTGTGTGTGTGTGTGTGTGTGTGTGTGTGTGTGTGTGTGTGTGTGTGAATACAATATAAGCACTGCAGAGATCATTACAGCGTCACAGGTTGTGTCCTTTGCCCTTGAAGTGAAGGTTATGAAAATGAAAAGATGTAAAGCTGATCACAGGCCTGACCGGGTCAGATGTATGCAATCATGTACGCATGAAGTAGAGCATTCGTGGCTGTAAATCACTGTATATTCCAGTTTTTTTTATTAACACTAATGTCGCTCTATCAGTACTTTGGTAGTAGATTGATTTCAATTCATTGTATATACATTTTTATTTTCTGAACACTATTATTTCAACATTCGTGATTTGTGAAAAGCACAGAGTAAATGAAATGTCAAACATTCATGTTGCCTTTAGAATGGGTAACAATAACTTTGCACATTATCACATATTCCTGGTGGATCTCCACTGTTTACCTTTCAATTAAAAGAAATGTACCGCTGTGATAACTCTCATTCATCCCGGATTGAATGTCATGTCTCACCGGTACCACACTCACTTTCAATGCAGATTTGTTTCTGGTCTGAAACCATGTTAAGCCCTACATTTAAGATAAAATGTTACTAATCTCCTTTGGGAAATGCAGGAAAGAAAGCTCTCATTCCTCAAAAGGTCTGTGTGCATTACCAAGAAAAGTAATCAACTTAGAGCGGGACATCTGAATAAACCCCCACCCTGTTATCTCACCAATTACACCCAACCCCTTCCCTGTGTCCCTCAGGGAAGACCCTAACCATCTGTGTTGCCGGGGCCTCCCTGTTAGGACAGACCGATGTCTCTGCATGCTCAGCTTCAGATGATTGAGTGTGGTGTTCACAGTATCAACTACAAGCATACAGCATGCATCAAATCAGGCCTCCAAAGGCTGGAACACAATAATCATCTAATGGCAGGAATCCCAGATTCTGATTGCCACTTTAATCAGTTGTTCATTGGCTTAAAGCCGAACTGACCTCCGGATTTCAAGGAAGTCCATTCATAAATGTTGGAGATTTTCTGTTGACAAACTAACACAGAGTTGCATTTCATGTTAGCTTCTTATTGATTCTATTTGAGCTTCTTAAAAACTTCAGCCAGCTGCACCAGAGCTGTAAGGTTAATCAATGTATGTGATCAAATGTTCTGAATGTAATGGATTGTATTGATTTAGTTAAAAAGGTTATGCATTATGTCCCGCTTTCAATTTTGTAGCATCTCTATAGCCAGTGGTTTGGATAAAAGACTGAGCTTCTATTCTTTTTTGCTTTTCTCTATACGGTTGTTTCCGTTAAAAACAATGCACTCTTCTGCACGTTTTTAATAATAATGATAATAATGCCATTATGCTATTCGTGTGAAAGCCATATTATGTTATCGTCCATTGTTGATCAAAGTTTGAGCCGAACAGTTGATTTTCTGTGCAGCCAAATCACAACATCAAGCTCCATTTGATACAATTTGCCTTGCCAATACTTTGGTGTGACTGTCCATATTTCTATAGTCCGCCTGTTCATGAAAAAAGCTGTGAAATAGAGCACTCAGCATCTGTTCATGGTTCCTGAAAGCAGCTGTGAGGCAGACTGACCTCTGCACCGGGACGCTGGGGCCAAAATCAATAATGGCATCGTATCACTTATCAGACTGTAACAAGCTGACTGATTACCTCATCGACTGTTTCTGTAGAGAGCAGCGAGAAAGGAGAGGGGGATCAGACGATACAAAAGAATAAAGGAAAAATAGTTAATTGGCTTTTTGGGAAAAGGAGATAAAACCCTCTAGTGTACAAATTGAAAACAATACATTATGTTTTCTGTTATTGAACACCAGAGGGAGGCAACACTGATGAAATCTAACTTTAAAACGTGTTCTTCTTCACAAAATACCTTGGCACTTCACAAAGATATTCTGAGGATAAAAACATGAGTAATGCGGACACAATGAGCAATTACACAGAGAGGAATTCACTGCTCATCTGAAGGCAGATAAGCTCAGAAACTTGTTTTAATCAACTCTCATGCAGCTCATAAAACCAGCACTAAATCAGGATATTACATAACAACTCAAATCAATATATCACCAAGCTGTACTGCCTTGTTACCTCCTTTCATTTGATCATTTCCTCTGATTGTGTCCTCTCCCCTTCCCCTTAAGTTAACACTGATTTCACTGTTGTTTAGCTGTCCAGCCCACAACTTTGTAAATAAAGTAAAGTTGGCTATAAGCACTTAAAAGGTGATGAAATGTCAGTGTTGTATTTACAACATGTTCCCGCTTTCCTACCATTATATCAGACCTGTAGCCGGTGTAATCTAATGTAAATGCTGCAAACACTGGTGTAATTTTCAATCAACAGGTTCACAGCTTTGCTTTGTGTTTCTTCCATAGGCCACAGTGAAGAAGAAGAAGAAGAAGAAGAAGAAGAAGAAGAAGAAGAAGAAGAAGAAGAAGAAGAAGAAGAAGAAGAAGAAGAAGAAGAAGAAGAAGAAGAAGAAGAAGAAGAAGAAGAAGAAGAAGAAGAAGAAGAAGAAGAAGAGGCTCAAAGAGAAGCAAGGTCTTGGGATGTTTGCACTCTGCCATTTCCCCGTCTCCCCCGGACATTCAGGCATTGGACGCTGGGCGACACTCTGAGGTAAAGATCCACATACAAAAAGTAAAACCCCCTCTGCAGACAAAGCCCTCCTCTGACGACGTTGACCTTCAGTATTCGCTGACTCATCCGTCCCCCACTTGTCCTACGCCTTTTGTTCTTTCTCACTTTCTCTCCCTCCCTGTCGTTGTTGTTCTTTTTTCTCCTGTCTTTCGGGGGCACTGGGGACATTGATCAATGGTCTGACTTCTTCTCGGTGTGGGCTCAGTTTGGAGTGACCCGCTGTGGTCACTTTGTCACACAGACATTTATGGAAATGGAGGGGTCATGGCCTCTGACTTTGAAGTGTCCGGTTAGGGACATGGTTTTGAGATGGATGGCCTTTAGAGTGTGTGACACGGTGGGAGAGGGTTTAGAGGAGATGGCGGGTCAAGGGGGAGACGAGGGGTCATGGGGGTCAGGAATTTGAGGCTCAGACTGTGTTGTTCCACACGGCAGCCGGATGACAGCAAAGCATCGAAGAAATCAGGCAAGTCTGTTTACTGCTGCCACAAAAATACTTTTCTCTACACTTCCTCTTCCTCAAAAAGATGTTTTTAAACTCATGTGTTAATCTGCTTTGGATAGCGACAACAATGTTTTTGTGTTTTGTTTTGGGCCACGAGCAGACACCAAACTCTATCTCCTTATCATTGCTATCCTCTTAAGGCCTCACAGTAAAGGGCAGTGTGTGTAAGATATGTGGGGTGATAATAATGTGTGGTCCATAGTGCAGCAGCTGTCTTCCTCTCCTCTTTCCAGCGTCTCCATTACAGATCTGCCGTCTCCTATGCTCTCTGTCTTCCTCCAGTCCAGCTCAGCCTGTCCCACCCAGCTGTCCCCTTCCCTCATTAGCTGTCCCACAACAATACCACCGCCTGCTTGGGCAAAGTGACTTTCAAAGGATAAAAGACTGAGAAAAAGTCTAACTTTTTACTTTATCTTTGGTTGATTCACGTTTCTTACAAGGAAATCTGCACAAATCCCAACTTTGATGGTAACACTGGATACAAATACTGTATGTGATGTGAAGGATAGAGTTTGTAACCTCTGTGTTCTGATTTAAAGGACTGCAGATGTATGGTTTTGGTTCAGTCCAACCAGCAACCTCTGAGTGTGAGAAGTTTCAAATTGCATTAGACCTGCATTCCTCTTTATGGCCAGAAGGGGGCAAATCCACTGGTAGCAGGAAGTAGTCTCGATGTTTGAGAAAATGAACATCCTTCTCAGTGTCTCACTGCTGTTATCACATTGTTTACAGCAGCAGAAGTTCTCATAAACTCTCATCTGCTGGTTGCTAACTTCTTGGCACAAAACGCAAACTAGAGAATGAGCATATTGACCAGGACTTTTAAAACATGAGAGTAACATGTCAGGCTGGACAGATGGTATAATAAGTTAATATTACCTTTTCGAAGGCTGAGATAAAGAGTCTTGCTGAGTCACACACTCAAACACACATACACACACACACACACACACACACACACACACACACACACACACGCACGCACGCACACACACACACACACACACGCACGCACGCACGCACGCACGCACGCACGCACGCACGCACGCACACACACACACACACACACACACACACACACACACACACACACACACACACACACACACACACACACACGTGGAAAACACTAAAAAGCTCTCTGGTGTTTTATTTTCGGTGAGGTGGGCTGTGTTAATGGCAGTAAAGTGCCAAGTCAGTGAACAGAAGTGAACTCTCTTCTCAGTTGTTAGCGTGGGACCCAGAGGGAGGTACAGGGTAGTTTCTCCAGGAAAAGTGAGAGAGAAATACACACACACACACACACACACACACACACACACACACACACACACACACACACACACACACACACACACACACACACACACACACACACACACACACACACACACACACACACACACACACACACACACACAAAACCCCTCTCCTCCAGCATTACTCAGTCCTCCTACTGGTTTTCCATGGAAGCGCACAAGAGTAGTTAGTGTTGTGCACTACTTAGCATGCAGTGTTTAAACAATGCAAATGCTAACAAGCTGATTTATATGACATCTGTTCTCCATGTTAACTATCTTAGTTTTGTTTGTTAGCATGCTCACATTGGCTATGCAGCACTAAAAACAGTAATGGCGGCTAGAGGAAATGTTAGAAAATCACCTAATAAGGATTCGGCCTCCGAGCACCATGGAAATATTTATAAAGATAAAGAAAGAGTTTTTCAATAAAAGTAATGGACTGACCAAAAGTCAACATTGCCATAAGCATGGCTTACAAAATCATGAAAAAAGAATTGTCAAGCTTCTTAAGTGCTTACTCTGAAGGTGTCACAAGACATAAAGCTGTATCAATATAATGTCTATTTGCTGCTTTAATATAGCAACAGCATGCCTATTGCACTGCACACACACTTGTTCCACCTTCACCCTCTCAACTTGACCTCTAAGCTTCAACGAATCACCCAAAATACCTTTTAATTCCCTTTCCACTCATTCAGTCCCCGCGGTCTGTTGACGGCCGATTAATGCACTGCACAACATAGCATGTGGAGTGTGCAGGAACAGAGATGAGCAGAAGCATGTTATGTAAGTTACCCCATTGGAGTGTATTGACCCCCCCTCTCTGTAGCGACTGCAGCCCTTGATGTAGTCGATGTGTTTGATAACGGCACTGTAATTTAGCTAAAGGCTTGGATGCTTTACTTGGGATGAGAGGAGGTGTTTCCCTAAATGCCTGTGAGCCATTTAGCTTCCACACAAAGTGGATCATATTTTCTCGAAAGTGTTCAATCTGACACAGGATTGTGTTGATGCAAAGTGTGTGAAAGAGAAGGGGATGGATGAAGCTCAGTCTAAAAAGAGAAGGGGGAGGAGAGCGAGGCAGAGGAGAGTTGTGTGTGTGTGTGTTCAAAGAGGGGAACTAGAGGCAGGGGGGCTGGCAGACAAAAGTGAGAGAGGGGAGGGAGGAGGAGGAGGAGGAGGAGGAGGAGGAGGAGGAGGAGGAGGAGGAGGAGGAGGAGGAGGAGGAGGAGGAGGAAGGGGAGGAAGGGGAGGCGGTGCTAAGGCAGACAGCAGGGAAGGAAAGCTGAGAAGAGGAACAGTGGAGTGAAGTGAGTAGAGAGAGGAGGAGAGGACCGGAAAATAAGGGGGCTTCCATTTGAAAGTCCTCGTGTAGGGATATGAAGTCTTGGTGCGCTGCAGATGCAACGGCAGGAAGCTGGAGTTTTGTAGAAAAGAGGTAGACGACGGGAGAAAAGAAGGAGAAACAGGGAGAATCTGAGCCAGCAGAGAACTGGAGTGGTTTTTCTTCCAAGAGAGACGAAGACAAGTGAAGGCAACGATGCAGGACTCTCACTGGGGTGAGTGTGGAGCAAGCAAGAGAGTGTGTGTTGGTCTGTGTGTCTGCATAAGTGTGTGTCTTAAATTCTCCAAAACCAGGCTCTCTTTACCTTACCCTTGATCCCAGTTTGGCTTTGTCAAAATGAGGGGAAAATGTGCCTAAGGGAACTTTGTATTCATGAGCAAGTCAGTGTGAAGCCACTTAAGAGGGTGTCAGTTGCCAAAAGGCTAATAATGGAAGGTGTGTAACGGAAAGAGTTGGAGACTAAAGTTGCTTAGCAGGCCCAGTCATGCACACGTCCCTATTTTAACAGGATTTGAGATTAGTTTAGGAATGTCAGAGATATTTTCTCAAATACTGATAAACTGTTCATTTAACTGTTCACATAATGATCCCTGGAAAACCTGGTTTCCTGTCATTTTGCCAGAGAATGAAGACAGCTGGATGATTCGGTCAGCTGACATGAAGTTAGTTTATAAAGTTGTTACGACTGTAGCTGACCCTGCAGCCTTTTGGCCTGCTCCAGCTGGGACAAACAGATTTACTGGGATTTGTTGAGGTGGGATGATGAGTTTTTGGGGGTGTTTGTGAGCCCAGGTTTTTCTAATCCAAACCCTGGGTAATCTGCTCATTTCAGGCCGTTGGGGTATTGATTCGAAACTTTAGCCTTTGGAAAAGCTGTCTGGCCTGGAAGAGCTAAGAAGAAAGAGGAGGGTGGTGTTTTTCAATCTGTCTGCGCACACACTCACATTCGAGATAAGAAGGAGCATGAGGCAGCAGATACATTTCTTCCAGAGCAGACAATTAGGCTGCATCTCAGAAGTGTGTGACCCATACGAAACGTGTTTTTATCCAGAAGGCTCAAAGGGAATCTTTTTGATGACGAAGCACTTTTGGAGACACAGGCTGCAGTTGTTTCTCTTCTGTTTTGCCTTTGCGTGTAATTACAAGACTCCTTGTGTGCCCTGGGCCACATATTGTAGTTTCTCATCAAGTTTGTTAAGGACCCAAGAGTGACGTGTCAGCAGATATGTTTATAGTCAAGGCGGTTTCTATTCACTCAACTTTTCAGAGTAGCTGTTTGACCGTGTCATGTTGAGGTTTCATTTAAGACAAGACTGTAATTACGTAGTCTGGATTTTGGCAGGGTCATACAGAGTGACGTTCCACTCCATAAACAAAATAGCTTTAAATGGGCAGGTGTCAAGAAAAAAACGCTGACATTAAGTTTAATTCGAGGGGAGTGAGAGTGGCGGACAGATAGCCGAGAAGATGGGTGACCTCATCTGCTCTGAACAAAACAAATGAGCTAAATGTGTGTCACGTGTTGCCGGTTACATACGTAACCCTTTCCAGCCATGTTGACTCAGACTTCCTGTGTGTGCAGATGTGTATATGAACATCATTAGAGTGAGATATCTTTTACCTCAGTTTTTCCTTACTTTTCATCCTTTTTCTCTAGAGTCCCATAGCCTGGATTAGGTTGGTAAAATAAATGTGTTATTGCATTCACCCTTACCTACCTCAAAGAAGTTATATTTTCCTTTTGGTTTGTTTCTTGGTATATTTTGAGCAGGATAACTGAATAACTACTGACCTGATTGTCGTGCACATTAAAGGAAGGATGTAGCATGGGCCAAGTAAGAATCCCTTTCAACTTTCGTAGTGGTTCTGAATCACAGGGCAGAAACACAAATGATTTTTCCTTTCGTTTACATCACAAGATATGGCATTTTGCTTTAGATCGTCTTATTTGCTTCGTTAGCACCAAACGGACACGTTAAAGGATTCAATACTGGATTCGGATTCAATTTGACTTCCAACCCTGGCTATATTATATTCCATTGATCTTGTTTGGCATACATTCCATGCCAGGTATTTATGTAAATCCTAGATTGAGGCGCATAGTGGAGCGCTGCGGGACGTCTGAAAGAGAGACACCCATAGTCCTCCAGTTTACAGCGGCACGGACAGTGTGTCTGAATACGTCTGCACATGTGCTTCTCTGCCATGTCAGATATTGTCTCAGATGAGTGGAAGTGAATTATACGTCGAAGCTGGCACAGTTAAAGTGAGGCGTCGCTGCTTATGTAATAGCTTCTGTGGAACTCATCTGCCTGACTGTATTCAGTATCACTGTCAGTGTGTTTGTATCATTGTGTGTGTGCTGTATTCTGTGATTCCACACTAAGCTTTGACACATTTGCTAAACAGATAGTGTGGCCTACTTCTCCTCACCGAAGCCTAGGAGTAAAGCGCTCTCCTGAAAATCAAGACTCACTGCCCCCTCCTCCTTATCCTCCCTCACATTTTTGTGGGTCACATTGTCAGTCAAAGTGTTGCTGCCTTCAGTGTGAGATAGCAGGCTCCTTCTCTCTGCTCTCTGCCCTGAGTGTAACTGAAACAATGGATCTCACTGCTCATGCAGCCAAAGCAGCAGGGGGGGAGGAAGGGAAGTTTAGGAGGGAAAACGTAACTCTTCTCTCTACATTTGGGACAATGAGAAGCCAGAACAGTCTTAGGACCCTGATTTTCTTAAATAAACTCCAGAGAACATCACGCAGAAAACAAAATGACCTGCAGTAGCAAGAGCTCAGAGCTGTACCGGAGTATTTTATTAACAAATCAAAGAGTAAAAGCTGAAGTGGTCATTGATCCTGACAAACAGTAGTCCTCTGGCCGGACTAATCTCTGAGTCTCTACCACCGGCATTCTTGGTATTTTCAGTGTCTGCGGGTCTGACCACTGACCGCCACTGTCTGTGGCTGGAGAAACCTCTTGGAAAATCCAACATTTGGAGCTGACCAGGAATGTCAGCCATATTTCCCTTTTTCACTTACTGTTACCTCAATTTCCTCCAATGCCAGCTGACTGTAAACCAGCACTCTCCAGCTCTAGTGCTGTGTCGGGCGGGGGATGGAAGCTCTTCACTGATATGGGTTGATAGCATACAGAATAAAAAATACTATCAAATATTAAGAACAAGCATCAAATGGTCAGATTCACTAACTTATTTACTTATTATTTGCTTTAGATTGTCAACTAACGCTGACTCCAGGAAGTCTCTGCTCTCAATCGAGAAATAATTCAGGTTAATATAGCCCCATTAAATCACAACTTGTCATTTTTCCATTTGGTTCTTTAACAAGGTCAAGCAAATAAGATAAAACATATTCATTCATTATATTTACAGGATCTTGTAGATTGAATGTTGTAACATTTGGCAAAAGCCAGGAAAGTCTTCATGCTGAGGTGTCAATCTTATTTTCTAATTTATTGGCAGGAAAGCAAACAACAAATTAAAATAGGTGTTCTTTGGAAAAACACGTTGAAAACAAAGTATCGACGCTTCACTGAAAGTCTGGTATGTATGAAGCGTTATCAAATTGTAAGGATTTTATCTTGTCTGAATATTGATGAAACATCGCTACATGTAGTCTGTGTCGAAATGAACAGAACAATTTTGCTTCAAACTGAACCCATAAACAAGCGTGTGATTGGCGTTCGAGTCCCTGTACGACCATAGTGTTTTCACAAGGCTCTGTCGCCGCTTTCATCATGTCATTGACGTCTACTGCATCCCATTTCAATAGATTGCTGGCTGCTCTCCCTGTCAACCCCCACAGGGACTTTGTGAGATTTTTCTGCAGTTGTATGCTTGTGTGATAGAGGAAAAGAATCAAGGCTTCGTTCACCCCACTCTCCAGCAGCCTCTCAAGTCCGAATTGAGGCCAGATGCTTTGAGATGCTAAAGAGCCAAAACGGTCTGCTGTCAGACACGCACAAAACTAACTTACTCATTCACCTATTCAGTCACTCTTTCTCTTTCTTCCTTGCTTCCCCTTCCCGCTTTTCCTGTCTCCCTATCTCATTTCGCCCTGTGCATGAAGAATGTGGGCCTCTGCTGCCATCGCAACGCTTCCAAACAGAGCGAGAAGCTAACGGCAACAAGTTGGTTGTTAAAGAAGAAAAGGGGGAAAAAACTGGACTGTGGGAGGACCTGTTGCCAATTACTCCTGCACACTTTTTCACTTTTTAGAAAGCTTTTTTCTTCGTTTGCATCACCACTGAAAACCTGAACTCACAACTTGTATTCAACTATGTTACTTTGCCAAAGAGGACAATAGTTTTTGGTTTGAGCGAAATACTCTTGGCAGTGAGGCAATGGGTTAATGAGGACTGAGTAGCTTTGCACGTATTCAGCAATCTCCAACACACACACACACACACACACACACACACACACACACACACACACACACACACACACACACACACACACACACACACACACACACACACACACACACACACACACACACACACACACACACACACACACACACACACACACACACACACACACACACACACACACAGACACAGACACAGACACAGACACAGACACAGACACAGACACAGACACACAAGCCAAGCCATGTGGGGGTAGGTGACAGTGAGCGACCTCTCAGACAGACAATCATTGTGTTGGAATGGAGGCATATTATAACCTCAGGTCTTCTGGCAAAACATTAAAAGACTTCAACTCAATTTACAGTGGAGTCGGCTGACTTCATTGCAATACCATTTTCTTTCCTGTTTGAAGTTTTATTGTGGACTTTCAGTGAGTGGATGCGTGACAATTATATGGGGGGGTAGATTAGGTGTGGAGTGATTGCCTCTCTGAGGTATGGTGTGTGTCAGTGTGTTGCAGCCTTGCCTTTACTTGTGGATTTTCTTTTGTTTCATAGCCGTGGAGGATTATTGTGACTCACTAGCCGGTTGATTTCTCTCTACCTCAGTTTCTATGTCTGACTTTCTCACCCTCTTCAACCACTGGGATCACTGGTTTTGGGATTAATCAAGGCCACCCAGGCTCTGTTTATTTAAGTGGAATATTTCTACTGGTTTGAACAAGCTCTCAACTTCACACGGCTCGCTCAAAAAATCCTGCTTTATTTTAACTGGTTGGGTACCACTGAATATGCTCTTGGGATCAGTGAAACTCCACTCGGTAGTGACCACCCATTATAGAAACGCTACACAAAGACATATTTATGAATGGTTTGAATTATGGCTCGCATACTGATACTTTTGCCCCCGTCCATATAGTTCCTGCTCTGATCTGACAATCTTATACTTTCCACCTGTTGCTTTGGTCTTCACACTGGCTTTACCTTCGGTTAGTCACGCTGTGGTGTTGCTGTTAAAGCAGGGGCCGATGGAAATCTAGCTGCACACACCAGTGAGCAGGAGGTTCGTAGGAGAGGGGGGATGGAAAAGGAAAGAGTGACTGGAGAGCAGTGGAGCAATAATCGAGCACAGGAGGTAAGGAAGAGAGGAAAGGGATATGGGTGAAAATAGTCAGGAACAGGAAAGAAGGATGAAAGATGAGGAAGGAGAGGAAGAACTGAAAAAACATGGCAGTTCATCTGCAGGATGTCAGCTTTACCAATAGTTAAAGCTGCACCAATCAATACTTTCATATTACTAATGGCCAAATGGCTTAAGGTAAAAGCATTAGAACAATGGTTAGCGCCAGACTTTGCTAGTATATTATCCAAGTTTTAACACAACTATATACAACAAGTCTGCTGCCTCTGCTCTGCTGTAGATCTCTGGTTTTCAAGGACTGAAGATGCTTACGCTTGACTTGTTTTCACCGTGATAGTTCACCAAGTGTAGATGTCATGTCTTTGTTGTTGTTGCTCTTTGTCTCTTTTTGTTAAAATCCTTAAAAAAGAGGCAGACATGTGGAAAGAAGTGGATACAAGAGAGAGAGATGGTTTGGCTAGGGAATGATGTCTGCCATGTCTTGTGATTTTCTCTTCAGGAGATCTTAAGGTGCTTAGACCTGTGTCTGGCCAAATAATGTCCAAACAGGATTATAAATTGTGTTCCCAAGAGCTCAGGCCTCTTTGGAGCCTCTCTTTGACTACCTGGTATTGGAATGCCCCTTAAACCCCCGACCATCACCCCCACCCAGCCCACCTTTGTATTCTTACTTCTAAAGCCACTTATTTTTCTTCTGCCTTATTCCCACTATTCTAACTTTTCTAACTGAGCCCAGCAGAGTCTCCGGAACAGCTCGGAGGTTGCGTGGAATTGTGAGGGGCGATCTGCTGCTGCAAAGTAATGGGCTTCCTCTCCTGGGTAATACTGGCGTTATGAACAGACTTATCATAACGGGATTATTTCCCAGTCACAGACCCCTCTGCTGGATCTTGTTAGAGAGCTACCTGGGAACCGCTCTCGTCTGTCAGTCCTGCTTTTACTCATCCTGGGCCAGTTGGAGGAGGATGATCTCTCACAACCATTTGGTTTATTTCCAGTTCGCAAGCAGTGACGATGCGTGTAGGCTATTCGGCATCCTTCAATAGAGAAACGGTTTGAAGTGTGAAATGGCCCCGGGTTGACCCTGCAATAGCTAGCTGCTTCACTATTGGAGTTTATTTTTGAGTGTCGAATCATATGCCTCGCTGACAGAAACACCTCATGAAAGACTATCGGAATAATTTCAGGCACTTGAGATGTTTTCTATTTTTAGTGACTACGTCTGTTTTCTCTCTGCTTGTCTTGCGCTGCTGACAGCAGAGGAGGATGTGGGTAATGAGGAAGGTGGAGGAAGCGGTGAGGGCGAATGGAGGGATGGTGAGAGTATTTTCACTTTGTTCGAGGAATGCAGCCAAGAAGGGGAGGAGTAGAGCTTCAATAACCTTAAGAAACAACCAGTGAGCAACATCAGACGAGGAAATTAGCTTTTGGGATTTGTTGCCAGAGTAGCCAGAACAAAAACAGGCCCTTGGAGGTTACAGGGGTGGGAGGGCAGAATCAGGCCAGCTCCCCTTCACCCATCAGGGGGTCACAGGGTTAGCTGAGGGGGGCCACGGTTGACGGTCTCAGAGGGTTGTTAATTCTATTATCCCTGCCTGAGAGGTCCTTGTCAGGCCTGGGAGTGAAGAAGAGGTGGGCACGGCTAGATAAAAGGTGAACGGAGGTTGTGAGGCGTGATTATTTTGGCATGGGAAGAGATCACATACCACACATATCTTAATCTCCTTGAGCTATGGGTACTCATGAAGTCTGTCTCCTCTCTTTCACCCCCCCACCCCTCACTCCCTGGCACACACTCACAGGCCTGCTCACTGTTTAGTCAATAATCAACTGGCAGGAATTGAACCTCCCTGCTGACTGATCAACGAATAATTAAACCAGCCCTATGTTTTCTTCTCGCAATTCCCATGTGGTGCAATATTAAACACTTTTTAAAGTTCCCAATATGTTTTTGTTTGGAGAACACTAAGGTCCCAAGATAGCTATAATACAAGCAGTTTGTTTTGAAATGTGAAAGAGTCTGTATTTGCAACACACGTAACTCATAGGACTCAACAAATCACAATCTCATCATTTGATTAAATTGTGTAAAAAAACTACTCTCAATGTTTCCCAAAACTTGATATCATGAGAATATTTTCTACTTGGGACTTGCATGAAAGATATGCTCTGTTAATGAATTTGTATTGTGAGTGTGGCTGTTCCTGATGTGCGTGCATGCGTGTGTGTGTGTGTGTGTGTGTGTGTGTGTGTGTGTGTGTGTGTGTGTGTGTGTGTGTGTGTGTGTGTGTGGCCTGGCATTACTATACTTGTGGGGACCTAAATCTGTCTACACAGTCACGTGTGCGGACTCGCCTCCCTTATGGGGACAAATTGGAGGTCCCCATGAGGGGAATCATTAATTTTAGGGTGAAGACTTGGTTAGGTTTAGGATTAGGTTTAGGGTTAGGCATGTGTTGGTTATGGTTAAGGTTAGGATAAGTCTCCAGGAAATGTATGTAAGTCAATGTAATGTCCCCTGAAGTGGTGTATAAATGGTATGTGTGTGTGTGTGTGTGTGTGTGTGTGTGTGTGTGTGTGTGTGTGTGTGTGTGTGTGTGTGTGTGTGTGTGTGTGTGTGTGTGTGTGTGTGTGTGTGTGTGTGTGTGTGAGCGAGAGAGGGAGTGTGTGTGTCTGTGTGTGTGAGAGAGAGAGAGAGAGATTGTGTGTGTGTGTGTGTGTGTGTGTGTGTGTGTGTGTGTGTGTGTGTGTGTGTGTGTGTGTGTGTGTGTGTGTGTGTGTGTGTGTGTGTGTGTGTGTGTGTGTGTGTGTGTGTGTGTGTGTGTGTGTGTGTGTGTGTGACTGTCAGTCTTTATGATTGTGTTAGTCCTGGCAGACTGTGCGCAGACATAGCTGGCATGGATTATTCCACTTGGCCAGACTGATTTGGGCTTGGCACGACACACCGAGTATATGTGTCCCATCTCTGTCCCTCCGGGAAACTAACACTGATAATACTATCTGCAAATGGAAGACTTAATCTGCAGCCATTTATCGTGTTCGTAATATGTATCCATGTTTCTCTTCCTAAAAATAGTGCAGTGACCAAGTGAGGCAATTACTTCAAAGATTGTGTTTGATATGTGTATGAGCACTGTGATCATGAAACTGTGAAGCGACTAGTTTTCAAACGGCTTTAATGTAATACTCAGTTGATTGCTCACCGGATTCGGACGGGGTCAGGACAATCAGCGAGCAGCTGCAGATGGAGATGAGCGTGACTGTCTGTCATCCCCAGTCTCTGCTAAATCCATCCCCTTCTTCCTCTTCCTGCCCCGCTAATGACATTATCAGTGGCGTCGCCAGAGACAAAGAGTGTATTTAATGAGGGGATGAGCCTTTAATGTGGGGGGGGTCTGTGGATGTGCCCCCCCCAGGAGAAATGTGTTAAACAAACAGCGGTTAAGTGGCTGTAGATAATGAGTTTTGCGAGTGGCAACAAGACTAAAGTACACAAATAATTTGGCTTCATTGTTGCAGCAAGATTGTTGTTAATTATTATACATTTATATGTAAAGAACATGTGTTGCATTTGAACATTGAAAATACTGAAAATGATTTATTTAATAATTTTAGTTTGAGGAATTGAAGAATAATGATAAGATGATGAGCCCTATACCACTTACCACATGAGTCTCATTACATATTTTTAACACATGGATGTGATTCTTAGCATCTGCGAAGACTGTGGTATTGTTCCTTGTTTAGTTCAAGCATATCTACAGTATGGCTAGTTTCCATTCGGCTGTTTCAGTTTTAGGGTGCTGGTATTGTACATGACTTACTGGGACACAGTCAATTGAACAGAGATATTTTTAATCTATTTAAAAAACCTTGAAAACATTTTGTGCTTTGACGAGACAAAATGTCTGCTGTTCGTTTTATTTTCTGCAAAACTACAAAATAATCCGTATAGAATTCACACAAGACAGAGAAATATGTTAAGTAATAGCCATAGTATTTTTTTAACAGTAAAATCACTAACGCTTACTTTTTCAGCATTTAGCACTTAGGTGGCGCTTTGAGCTAAATGCTGATGTATAACCATAACCATGTTCACCACGCTGGTATAGTGTTTTAGCATAGGACATTTGTTTTTAAATACATAATCTGTGACAGTCATTCATGTAAAAAAATTTCCCTCTCTCTCCCTCTCATCAGTGTGTGTGGTCTGTCTGACGCCGTCGGGGTGCCATGGCTCTGGTACAGGCACTACCTGTGACCGTGACTGACTACCCCAATCCAGGTCTCGACATCCAGCAGTACCGGCCGCTATCATCCCAGTCCCCCTCAGGCCCCTGCCCGGGCCCCTGTGGGCCCTGCAGCTCTGGGACAGCCATGGGTTCTGTCAGCAGCCTCATATCAGGCCGGACGTATCAGGAGAAACACTGCCGGGCCGCCAGCGAGTTCTCCACCAAGTCACGCCGATCCACCCCGGCCACCAGCTGCTTCCGGCTCCAGGACAACACGCTCCGCAGCGGGAGCTCCCTGGAGCATCTGCTGGTTATCAGCAACCAAACGCTTCCCCAGGCCCAGGTCCTGCCTCCACCATTGCCCACCAAGAAGCAGCCCCGGCCTGGTAACTGTACTGGGACTGGGGGAGGAACGGCTGCTGGAGCAGTAGATGGTGGCTCTAATGGGAACTCTGGATATGTGAGCGATGAGGTGTTGGTTGGAGACTGGAACGACAACCTGGTGGTGGCAGCTGTTAGTCCCTGTAGTGACTCGGAGGACCAAAAGGACAACAGGGCTCTGAACGGCAACATTGGAGGGCCTCCTCCCAAACTCATCCCAGTGTCCGGACGGTTAGAGAAGGTGAGAGCTGCAGACTGAATAGCTAGAGCGAAAAATCACCCAGGCAGATTTATTTTTGCTTATTGCAGGTATATAGATTACACACTGTCCTCATGAAACACTTACTCAGATGTGAGCATTCCTGCAGCATGTGCTGGCTATTTATTTTCATCGATCCAGAGGGAAGCTTAATCACTGGCCTGCAAGGCTCGGGTGGATCATTTGACAGCTACTCACCTTGCAGACACATCATGATCAATGTCAGAGATCGCTTACACTCACTGACATATTTAGTGAACCCTGAGGAAGATCATTAAGAAGTCAAATGCTTACTGAACATGTGCAGAGCTCTCACCAGCCTCAACCTCCACTCTTCACCCTCCTCTTTATGTATCTGCCCTTTAATCTTATTTTCTCTGTCCTCTACCCTTCTTGCCTGTCTCTCTATATCTAAGATTTTAGGGAAATCATTAAGAAAATTGCTTAATGAAGCCCATGAATATCAATTTACCCAAATTAAACTAATCAGAGCCTAGAGGGGTGACCTACCAACATATCACTGCCCCCCTCTGTAATGAGTTTTATTCAGCCGTTGCTAATTAGCACAGCATAGCTTTATCAATCACTAATTGTGTTTGTCATAATAATGTACTTTCAGAACATGGAGAAAGTGCTGATCCGTCCTACAGCGTTCAAACCTGTCATTCCCAAGAACCGTCACTCTGTGCACTACCTGTCACCACGGCCAGCGCCCAGCAGTCTGTCGGAGAGCCAGGCCAGCCTCAACCTCCTACTGCCCCTCGGGGGGTCCAACGGCGCTGGCGGCACAAGCGGCCTCGTAGTGAGCAGCACTTCCAGCACTGAAGGGAAACGCAACTCCTACAGCGGGGGTCGAAATGCTCGGAGCAGCCAGTCCTGTTCCATGTCAGATTCAGGAAGGAACTCCCTCTCCAGCCTCCCGACTCACAGCAGCACAGGCTACAGTCTGGCTCCCAGCGAGGGCTCCAGCTCGGGGTCTGGCTCGGGGGGCCAGCTGGAGCCTGTGACGGGCCTCGGCCGAACCACCTCAGGTGGAAATGGGAGCCACGGCCACACTAACTCAGACAGTGGACGCTCCTCATCCAGCAAGAGCACAGGCTCGGGGTCTCTAAGTGGGCGCGGGCAGCCCCTGTCGGACAGCGGGTCCTGTGGCCACTCGCCGCCCCCTGTGGAGGGCTATGAGGGGGTGGTGAGGGAGCTGGAGGACAAGCTGAGGGAACGAGACCTGGAGCTGCAGCAGCTCCGGGAAAACCTGGATGAGAATGAAGCTGCCATTTGCCAGGTAAGACACTCACCACCGACCAAACCTTTCTTTAACACACAATCAAAAAAACATGATTAGATGTTCAATATTGACCTCTGAACTCTTACCCATGTCTTTGGATCTGAAAGGTGTATGAGGAGAAGCAGCGTCACTGTGAAAGAGAGATGGAGGAGCTGAGACAGAGCTGCGCCACGAAGATGAAGCAAGCCTCGCAGAAGGCCCAGAGGGCACAGCAGGTGCTACAGTTACAGGTACGCTACGTTTCTAAAAACCTTTTAAAACATTTACCGAGACAGAGATGTTCAAATTGTTACATTGCAAGTCTCTTGCTTCAGATGTGAGTCTGCAGATTCTTTCTTTGAGGGTGCATGTCTTTTTGTAGATCGACTTGTTATTCAGTTTTAAAATATGTATCTTTGTGCCGTCAGGTATTTCAACTACAGCAAGAGAAAAAGAAGCTGCAGGAGGACTTCTCCTCTCTGCTGCAGGACAGAGAGACGCTGGAACGGAGGTGTGCCTCCATCCAGAGGGAGCAGACCCAGCTCGGGCCACGTCTGGAAGAGACCAAGTGGGAGGTGAGTGGAGGGGTCAGGTCAGGGTGATTAAAGCCATTCAAGGTGCCCTGTGAACTGCCTTTGTTCCAATCTGGCAGGCGGTCTCTTTGACATACTAATGAAAGCATAAAACAGCCCTAAAAGTAAGGTTAAAGAGTCATTGTTGATCCATGGCTTCTAAGCAATTTGTTATGTATTTTCAGCGATCTCAGCTCTGTCTCTAACTTGCCTTCTCTTGACCCTTCAGGTGTGTCAGAAGTCCGGAGAGATCTCCCTCCTGAAGCAGCAGCTGAAGGAGATCCAGTCTGAGCTCAGCCAGAAGGCCGGAGACATCGTGATGCTGAAGGCTCAGCTGAGAGAAGCCCGTTCTGAACTGCAGGCCAGCCAGGCTCGGTCCCGCGAGGCCGGGATGGCCCTGAGGACGAGATCTCTGGAGCTAGAAGTCTGTGAGAATGAACTCCAGAGGCGCAAGAGCGAAGCTGAGCTGCTGCGGGAGAAAGCAGGCCGATTGGAAGAGGAGTCAGCTCGCCTCCGGGACACTCTTTCCCTTCACAGCGGACACTCTCTTCCTGCAAATCTAAGCATGAAGGGGCATTGCATGAGCCTCTCCCTCCAGCAGGGAAGAGGAGTGACAGGGAGGGGGGGTCCCAGTCCGTCTTTGTACCGGGATGCAGAGGACACTCATGTAGTCTGGGGAGGGGAGAGTGATGAGGCGAAGGCACAGAGGCAGAACGCAGAAGCAGTGCTGGGATTCAAACAACAGGTACAAGATACTAATACTCAAATGAATGGCTAAACTGCGACTATTATGACGTCCTCCACCATCTTATTACTGCAGTTTCTTACCTTCTTTTATTGAATTTCTCCCAGGTGGAGAGGCTAAAGGCTGAACTCATGTACGAGAGGAGGACTAACGAGGAGCAGCTGTCACGGTTTGAGGACGAGAGGAGGGTGTGGCAGGAGGAGAAGGAAAAGGTAAAAACGAGGATCTTCTCCTAATTTCTTGGGGATTTACTTTCTGTCATTTTCGTGCAGTCACATGCCAAAATAGCTTATTCTGATCCAGCGTACTGTTTGACTTACTTACTGTCCTTCCCTCCGCCCAGGTAATCCGTTACCAGAAACAGCTGCAGCAGAACTACATCCAGATGTACCGTAGGAACCGGGATCTGGAGCGAGTGATGAGGGAGCTGAGTCTGGAGCTGGAGAACAGGGACATGGAGGACTATGAGGTGCACAGCGGCAGCAACGACATCCACTTTGAGGAAATCACCGCCACAGAGATCTAAAAACACACTTATAGTAATATGTGCACAGGACCATGGAAACACAACTCACACACAAATCAGAGGAGGTAAAACAAACATTGAACTCCAGGCCAAATACTGCACTATCTTCAAAATGGCTTCACCTGGACCGCTGACCACTCGTCCCTGTCAAAAGGGACATTTCCCAAAGGTGCATTCTGTTTCTACCAACAGAGAAGTACTCCAATAAATCCTTATAAAGTGTCCCCTCCGGCGCTTTTAACAGGTTTACTCCACTACAAAGCCAGCACAAAGACTTATTGCCCCTCTGTGGGAGCAAAAGCAGTGAAGACAGCGTTCCTTCTTCAGACCACATTCAAATCAGGGTATTAAAAATCGTCGGGCACTTGAAGCAAAAAATGTCATACAGGCACAGCAGTCAAAGTGCAGTCGCGCCTTTCTCTGTAGCACATACAGCTAAACACGCGGCCACCAGCATGCATGTTATGATGCATCATGACACTCCTATCAACACCCCCGCTGCAAGATAGTAATGATGATTACATTGATTACCCTTCCACATAACAACAACAGCTGAACTGGTCCTCCACGAGGCTCAGCCGTGCAATTCATCTTTACAATGAATACAAGAAGATTCCTATTTTTGTTCTTGTGCTCTAATTCCTCAGCAGGTTGGTATTTTATAAACGAATGTATGTGACTGTTATGAATCCAGAGTAATGCAGTATAAATGGTCATCATCAAAGAATCTGCTCACCAAGGGAAACTTGGTGTTATTTTAATGTTGTGTCCTGAACTGTTGTTTTTGTTGAGCAAGACATCAGACTTCAACAAACAAGTTGGGACATTCATATAAGGACATCCTAATTTCCCAAAGCACCAAGGACACAGGAAACAAACGCTCAAAGGACGCTGCTTATGTTTCTAGACCACCAACAGCGATGCTGTTGCAAGAGTGCAAGCTCTGACATAAACATTTACATTTTACAATGATGTAGCATTAGGAGGTGTAGCATTGGAGATATTCTACTGATTCTCCTCCTCCTTTCTATTTCTGCCTTTGTCTCTATGTGCGCGCTCTCTCTCTCTATCTCTGCTTATTACTCTATTTTTGTAACAGCTGGCAGTTGGTATCAGGAAACAAAACTTGGAGCATATTCTTCTTTGGTCGTGACGTCATTGAGAAATGTAAGGCATG
Source organism: Pseudochaenichthys georgianus (assembly GCF_902827115.2). Lineage (NCBI taxonomy): Eukaryota > Metazoa > Chordata > Actinopteri > Perciformes > Channichthyidae > Pseudochaenichthys > Pseudochaenichthys georgianus. The sequence continues at coordinate 25,247,539 of NC_047517.1, read as the reverse complement.
CTTATTCAGAGTTTCCGTTTATTCTCCCTCGTTCCCATTAGTGCTCTTTATTTAGCTTTTGGCAGCCCAAAGCCAAATAACACTTCCTAGTCTCCCTTAGACTATAACGTCACTGACTGCTATATAGGTAGCAAGACTGGCATGTCTGCATGTCGTTGTTTGTTGTATCAGATTTCAGAGGAAGCCGGTTCAGGTAGCGGTGAGATGTGAGTTTGCAGATGCAGTAGTTCCAGAGCTGACTGTGCTCAAGGCAGGTCGGCTTTAAAGGCCCTAAATATAAACCGTATGTTCACATTTCAAGCTGGTTTCTCACAGTTTATGCGGGCTGTGGGGAACACTGCTCATGGCGGGTCTCTACTGAAAAAAAGAAGAGGGCTGAGAACTTTTATTTTACAAAGAGTATATCAAGGAATAATCATTAAATGGAAATCTATATAATGGAGATGTTGTATATTTTTTTATATATAGCACCTGAAGATATTTTGTTGTAGTACTGATTTAAGTGTGGGTTTAATAAACAAAACAACAACAACAAGACTTCTATATATATATATATATATATAAATATCTATCACATACAAAGACTTCAAATGATGGATCAGTTATAAGTGGAGGCGGCAACATAGGAGTGCACCTAATACTGTAATGCATGAGAATATGTTTACATTATATAATCTGTGTGACATTAGCATACACTCTAAAGACCAAACGTTGCATCTGATAGAAACAGTTGGGAGCTTATTAAAGGTTCAGTTTTGACTTGTTGTCCCTCCATTTTGATTGATCTTTCATTTGATCCTCAGTACCAAGCAGTGTTGGGTTTCGTGCACGTCAGTAGTTTAAAAAAGCATGATGGGTCATTTTTAAATGACTTGTTCATTAGGTTAGGGCCGCAGCAGATGCAAACCAGGATATTGTTAATTTTCATATACCTGGAAATCATATCATACACCTTTCAGAAAGTGTGATTGTCAGACTATATTTTGCATGACCCCATGAATGTTTAGATGATTAGTTCTGTATGCATCAACATAAAGCCATGGGAAGTGACCATGAATGGAACAAGTTGGGTTTGTCCAACCCATATTCAATTTGTCAACCAGACCTAGACTGTTACGCACTCACCATAAAGGCAGCAAAGATACAGATTAACAACCACCCTGACAAGTACTGTGTGCACCGTAGACTTCAATTCTTTCCTCACATCTCAGTTTCTCTTCATCGTTGCATAACCATTTTTCCCTTGTACATATGTAAAACACTAAATAGTATAACAGAGTGACATTGTCTTTTATTTAGACAAAATATCTATTTCAAATGTAGCCACTGTGACTAGACCAAAGCAACGTAACACATTTTCTTTTTTTGTGGCATTTTTCTCATCCTTTTGTGTGCATTTTTTTTAACGTTTACTTACATTGTGTCTTCAGTAATTCACAAAGTATCTAGTTGTCCATGTATATTTTTGTGTACATTTCTTGTACAAATGACTGGTTTTTAATTAAAGAACAAGTTGTCACACATACAAGTTACTGTTGAACTTTTTTTACCTGAAACATGAAATTAAAGCAGTATTTTGAATGAGCTTTTATTGTTTATGTTAACTCAATAGATATGTTCAATGTCATCTTTGAATTGAATTGCATGTCTGAATCAAAACGTTTTAACTTTCGCTTTTTTAGCACATTTGTATGTATTTCTCCCCATTAGCCATCTGCATAAGTAAGGCACTACGCACACTGTATTCCAGTTACCTTGCTGCCCATATCACCTCTACCCGACTTTAATTTAAACCATACCACTGGCCTTCATGTCCTGCATTTCTCATTGACATGTTTTTCCAACTCCTCCACATGTCTGCATAAGCTCAGTCCACAGCGGGGTGTAATTAAGCCTCTAAAGTGGCGGATTGCTCCAGAGCACAAGCACTTTTGCCAGAAAAACGGCACAAAAATACTGAGCAGCAATTCGTAATAATCCCCCCTGACATCCACTAAACCCAAACTATCAGTTTTGACATAATACAGGGTTTTAATCTGTGTATAAATCTATAAATCTCAAAATCTCATAACGCAGGCTGGGGTAATCTCTCTCTGGCAGGCCTGTGGGACGGAGATGCTCCAGCTGAAAAACACAGACCACTATCAGACTTAGAGGTCACGGCAGGGCTGCCAGGAGTCAAACAATGCCGCAATGTCAACCAAGGAGGAGTTCATGAATTCAATTATCACAAAACTGTATTACTTAGTGTTTGTCTAGTTGATGTGCAATGTATGTATTAAGTCAAATGTTTGCTAAAAACACTAAGAATGTTAAAAAACGTACATTACATTTGCAGTGCACTTAATTATATTGTAGCAAACTGGATCTTATCGGTGTCCTGATAAATAAACTACTGTAGCAGTGGTAAAAACCTTCTCTCTAATGTCCACCTTTTATTTGACATATTTACTGTCATAACTCTGCCTTTCAGGACACGTGCTTCTGTGCATCCGTTCCCCTCCACAGTGACCGGAGATCGAGCTGTCCCATATGTCTTCTTATGGAGTGAATCCTGGATTCATTCACTAGCGCAGGAGTTGCAGGTCTTGTGTCCTCATGCCTGAACATCAGTTTGACTGTAAGGCACACAGAGGTTAGTCCGCAGGTCTCCTGGGGCTGCTGGGGACCTTTGGGACCTTGACCATAAAAACCATCGGGTCTTTGGCCTTGTTACTGAACGCTCTGCGAATAACGTCCACCGCGTGCTGATGAGTCACCCCCTGAAGACTCTCGCCGTCCACGGACAACAGCTCATATCCTGCCTGCAAATGCAAACACAAGGTCAAATGTTTAACATGCAATACTGTCAACAAAGGGTAAGAATTATTATTATTTAAATTGCATGATGACATAAAGTATATCTTTGTATTTTATCCTTTCCCCTTGTTTCTCTTTTTCCTTGGCGATCTGTCCCTCGTGGACAGTTTCCATAAATCTGCAGTGATTGAGTCCCTTAGCGGGAACCTGATTTATTTTTGAGAGAATTGGGGCCCTCCTGTTAGTTTAATATATTCACACTGAAGGCCGTCACTAGTGCACATATAAAGTTTCCCCTTCAGCACAAGGTTGTTGAAAAAAAAGAACATGCACTTACACAACCACACACACAAACACACACACATTTGTGACAGTTGTCTCAATGCTTCCTGCAGGATGCGAGAAGAGAGTGATATCACTTTGGAGGCCTGAGGCGAGGAACTTCCCCCGATGTCATCTGGGTTTGACGAGGATGCACCTGCCTCGTGTGCTCAACCTCAGTGAAGGTTAGAAACACAGAACACAGAAACACGCAAGGCCAATGGCCATTGTTGTATTTTCACCCATCACGTCTTTCTTCCCTTTCCCTTTTCCTTTCCAGTGATTAGACACAAAGAGGCTTGTTTTTCTTTCATTCTGCACCTGCCCGTTAGATCTATTATGGGTCATACACATTTGTTTAGGAGGAGGCTGGACATGTGTTTGTTCAGACAGGTTTCTTCACAACTCATCAGACAGCCGTGTAGAGCCTTCCGTGAGGACAGCATCAAAAGATTTAGATGCATTTAACCAAAGAGGAGATTGAAAGTGCTTTTTCCCATTTTTGAAAAGTAATTTATTTGAATTAAATAGATCGCAACCTAATCTTCCCTATCCTCTTTACGGCCATGTATGGAGCCCATTTATGAGGTTTCCTCTTAGCCAATGGACGTCACGGTCCAAAAATAACACGGCCTGTAAAAACTACTACAGTTGCTTGGAGAGATCAGTGAATCATTCATAATGTGGTTTTCCAGGCCATTTTAAATAAATTCAACTTGATTATTCAGTTTAGGAGAGGTGAAGTTCTGGCTAAAATCTCTATAGATGAGTAAACATATCCCTAAACTAGAGATTGTGTGTGAAACATATCCCTAAACTAACAGTTGTGGGACATCTCATTGTAAATGCTGAAATTACAAGTAAATCTACCGAAATCCATCTTCTCTCACTTAGCTCAAATGGTATCAAGCCAGACCGTTGCTAAGATATGTGTCCCTAAACACTTGCTAAATGCGACTAAAATACTGTTTTTGTTTACCATTCAGCCTGACACATGTTGTGTGTTAACCGCACACTCTTACAGTACACAGTTCAATAAAGGCACGTGAGACAATCATGTCCAGATCTCCAGCTGACAAAAGCAGCTGGCACTGTCAAACAAACAGGAAGTGATGTGTGCACATAACCACACATTTAGACACTCTTACACACTCACTCATTCTTCAATGATTGTATGTTATCATGCAGGTCTAAGGAGAAAGGATGCATGTTACGCCCCTCGTCTCTCTGGAGAGAAGGGGGATTTTGAACTGAGCCAGCGAGCTGATTGGTGAGCTGACATGCCTTATTGTGAGGTGTGAGCTGGAGACAAGAGAAACCAGTAGCAACAACGTCTCTGGTTATGATGGCAGCAATATGTGGGTCATTCATTAGCAACTTTGATCCCCACTGAAATATATCCACAGCTATTGAGAAATAACACAAGATTTAGTAAAGCTATTTGTGGTTCCCAGAAGATGAATCCACTTATTATCCACTTTCTCTAGTGTCACCAGCAGGTCGCGCTTATCCTTCACTTATTCCCTTTAATAACTAAACTATAATTAGTCATGATATCTACTTTACTTTCTGTTCGTCTTGTCAGAGATTAAGTGCACAGCATGTGTCTGTGTATTAGGTGAGTGCAGTCAGGGACAGTACAAAGGAAGTGATTTGAATATGAAAGGATGGACAGATACTGGATCCCCCTTATGTTTCTCAATCTAATCAGGCATTAGACCTGAGTAGTGATAGCATCTTAATGCAAGTGTGGTTTGGCGCTAGTCAAGAATTAGCCTGTGGTTAGCTGTAGTGAATGAGTGTGTGTATCAGGTGTGTTTAACTAGCCAAGATCACGGGCGACTGTTAAGTTACTGTGCAGGCAATATATTACCAATACATTAGCAGACCAGCACCTGTGTACCTCATTAATAATGGAGGGCGTGGGATACTTGAGACGGCTCTCCTTTATCTTCTTCTCCACTCCTCATTGCACACCCTAAACCTCTCCCTCTTAGACATCCTTACTTATGGGAACAACAACAATAACTCATAACCACAGGACAGAGGTGTGGCCGGTACTTACACAGCACTGCAACCAGGACGGACATCTAATAATGTACTACAAAACGAGGGTAGTATGAACAGAGTACATTTTCAATACTTACGGTGTAAAGATGTCCTTTTTCTCTGGGCTTGAGTCATAAACATATTCTGATTTTGTGAACACCATTCGATTGACACCCATGTATGTGACATGTTGAGGTGTTGTTTCCTGTCTTCCTGTCTCTGCCATTACTGCTCACCTTAAGAGACTCATTTGTAGACGCAGCTCCTCCTGGGAATATTTTCTCAATCTTTATCATGGGCTGCACTCTTGACTCCATCCCTCCAGAGATACTAATGCCTGTAAACACACAGCAAAATAATATATTAAAAGACTGAGGGATTGCATAAAAGTGCAATTGGTAGTCTAATAGTGTATACAGCAAGTACACGAGTAAGTGATACCCTGACCTCTACTGGTGATGTAATAGATATGTGAGGATGAAAACATCAAAATGTACTATTCAAACAAGTCATTTGGCAGTTTGTATTCTATTCTCTGCTGCCGCCCCTAAACTGTGGAACGACCTGCGCTTGTTAATCAGACAGGCTCCCACACTGTCTGTCTTAAAACCCACCTCTTCTCCTTAGCATTCGCAAACAAGTAGATTGTTGCTTTTATTTGCTTTCAGTGGTCTATTGTTTTTATTATATGGCTGTTTTTTATTTTTAATTATTACGTTTATTCTGGTTTGTTTTGTGTTTGTATCTTTTATTTTAAATGTATTTATTTTATGTTTTGTGAGCTTATCTCTCTGTACAGCACTTTGGTCTGAAGGTTTTAAAGTGCTATACAAATAAAGTTGGATTGGATTGGATTGGATATTGAACAACTAGTTCATAGAATAAGAATGACACTTAAAACAATCAAATAAACTCAAATAAGTGTGAAATACATGTATTTCTGTATAACTCACCCAGTGACTGCTTGGCCTTGGTGATGGTCAAAGTGTTGATGGCATACTCTTCAGGTGCTCTCCTTTTCACACCGTGACCGTTATGTGAATGTCCATTGAGCTGCTGACTGCTCTCTCTGCCTGTAGATGGACTCTTGTCTCTCTGGGGCTCGAACACCTCAGACAGAGGGGTTCTCCCTTTCCGCTGAGAAGGAACGCGAACGCTGACCTCTGTGAAGCCCTCCTGCCTGCGCTGTCTGCCCTCCATGCTGTCAGGACTCACCTCCCTCCTTGCCCTCCCATGGCTGTTCCTCACAGGTGACCTCCCTCGATCAAGGTCTCCTCGGTCAGACGCTGACAACAAGGAGACGTCATCATACCGCGAGGCCCCGTTTTCTCTTCTGTTGGGAGAGCGATGGGGTTGGCGCCCACGCTGGGTGCTGTGAGGGGATTCTGTGAGGAGTAAGCTGTGGGTGGGCGAGGGACTCAGGGAGCGGGTGCGCCCGGTGGAGGAGGTGTAGCTGTCCACAGGTACATCCAGCAGAGGGGTGAAGGCACGGGATGGAGGCAGATGGCCTGACTGCTGGCCAGAAAAACGCAACCTCTCGAAATCCTCAATCAACTGACGCGCCGGTTGGGTGTCCTGGACCGGCTGGAGGTGGAACCCACCCCTGTAGTCTGGGCGACGTAAAAACAGTAAATTGAACTTTAACCATGCAGTGGTAGACGTTACATCAGAGAACATCTGAACAACTTCTGAACATAAACACAGTGATGTGTCGAAACAGCCAGTCAGCACTAGGTAAAAGATGAGTCCACTGATTGAGCATTTCACTCACAATAGGCCGTTTGAAATGATCAAAATTGATGCAGCATAACCAAAGATATTACCATACTTCTTAATGCTTTTCAAAATCTAGGGTTCTCATTCTAGGATTGCCATTGTATTGCAATAGTAATCGCGCATTGTAGAATACAATTGTACTTCCTGAACTGGGCATTTTAATATAAAAAGTAAACAACATTGTAACCTATAACCTACACACTTGTAATACTGATACCACAAAAAGGTTAACACAAGCTTCTTCATGCAAGATCCTAAAGTGTGTCCATCAAGTGTTAAACAGAGGGTGATGAGTTAACACTAACACGCCTGTCTGAAGGGCAACATATGGATTGGATTTTATGTGTTTTGACATAGAACTATTGGAATAAATAATACATCATAATAAGCCTTTCTAAGAGATAACAGCAGCATAAAACAACAACACTATAGCATTTTACAGTAACATAGGAATAAAATGTTGGAGAAAAAAGTAATATAATATAATATTTTGGTGAGGCAGAGCACCAAACTGAAATGATAGTGTTGACCCTGTGACCCCTATCCTGTGATTTGAGAAAGTGAGAAGGCTGCAGTCAGTCTAAGATAAGACGGTATTGATTGTGTCTCAATGACTCCTGAATGAGATGAAGGATAAAAGCATCTCTGTATTGTTAGAGTGTCACGGTGGCTCGTCTCATCCCCTTTCTGTTGGCCACAGAGATGTAACACAAGCCCCTGCTTCAGCACAGGCACAGGAAACCTGAGATATTTAGTGTGTGTTTGTGTGTAAGTGTGTTTTATGTGAGGCCGGGAGGTGTGTGTGGAATGCCAGGGATGGGATATGGTCTGTGCCTGCAGGCGTTTCAGTTTGACACAGCAGATAGGAGATGAGGCAGGAGAGAAAGGAGGTGTGGAAGGAAGAGTAAGAGTGGGAGGTGAGGCTTAAGCCCCTCGTGTATCTTGTGTTGCTTTGGGATTAGAGAAAGGACACAACCGGACAGAGAGGGAGTCAGAAGAGAGATTTTGTAAGAGAAAGGGTAAGAGGCGGAAAGAAATGTAGCATATGATGTACCTGGGACAGGCGTGATGAGGTGACGGCGAGGGGTTCCACTGCGAGGGGAGCGCAGAGCTGGAGAACGAACTAAGAAAAGGAAAAAAATTAAAACTATAACGCTCCATAAATTACTTTGTTATGTGTAATTTTTTGGAGCTGTTTCTAACTTTTCGTGTTGAGTTGTATCAATAAGAATAATCAGAAAAGTGATGTTCAGTGCATTCCTCTGCTTACCAGAGCGACTCTTCAGAATATCATACGCCTCCAGCTCAAAGGGCATGACCATGCTGTCAAACCGACCCAGCTCTGATGTAGGAATCAGCATCCTGCAGAGGAGGTGGACAGCATCATGTAGACCTACTCACTTCAACACATACTGTGCATTTTCTTTATGAATCTCACCTTATTTCTCTGAGAAGCAGCAGTTTCTCTGGCCTGTCCAAGATTGCCAAAAGAGGACGCACCAAATCCTCAGTCACATTCTCGGATACAAACTGAGGGGAAAGGTTAGATTGGTACACAAATTAGAAGAGAAAATAAGAATAAGAGAAAGAAACTATTGTGGTTGTGAATAAAGACAATTTTCTATCAGGCTATCTTATGATTATTAAAGGGGCACCTACCAATTTTACACATCAAGTTAAGTTATCCTGTCACAAGATAAACTACTTGTGAAAATGGTCATTATTTTGGAGGTATGATCCCATATATTATATTTCCAATACAGGTTATTAAACTGATGTGCTGCACAAAGTCTAATGAGAGGACGGTTATCATGGTGCATTATGGGAAATGTAACAACTATACTTGGGACCAAGGGTCAGGGGATCTCTGGCTCTGCTGCATACACCGTTAGTATTCTTCACATAGGTGCAATACTAAATTGCTGAAGCAGCACTTGAGGTGCTTTTAGACTCTACTGTATTACCTCGTGGGTCATAATGTGCTCTGTGTAAACTTGATATCGTCTGCAGTGGTGGTAAAGGACAGACAAACTAGCTCATCTCTACAATTGTCCGATGAGTGTGAGATGGGACAAAAGGGACAAGGGGATCAACTGACTCCTGACATTTGATCCTAATCATAAATGACAGGCCAAATCCGTCTTTGGTCAAAGCTGCTGCCAGACACAGCTACCGCTAAAGGACACTCAGCGACACTGGGAACAATAATACACACTTAAGCCTCAAGGTAGCCAGCCGGTTTCCATTCAAAAACACACACAGGAGAGTGAGTGTGGTGTTGGAGAGGGTCATTTCAGATCAGGAACTCACCCGCCTGCAGTGTCTCATCACAGCAGCCACCTCATCCTGACTGAGCAGTCTCTTGGCCATGTCCTCCACATGCTTCAGGGTCTCTGGTCGGGGCAGGGGGCTGTTGTCTTTAACCCCAGCACGGGATTCCCTCGGAGAGGTCAAGAGCTGGAAGGAACGACCCCGCTCCTTATCTGAGAAAATAAAGTAATAAAGACTGAAATAAACCACATACATACAAAAACATGTGCAGGCGGCATGAGATGTTTTCACAAAATTTCACCTTACAAGTACGATATACAGTATTTTACGTGAGTGTGTTAATTGCTACCCAGTGTTACCTCGGATGGCCATAACTGATGTGAACTTATGAACTCACAGATAAGAACAACTACACTGTAAAATATTACCATGATTTCACAATATTTAGCTGTAATATTTTACAATAAATTACTGTTTTACCACTTTTCAGTCTTTACCTGTAATGTTCACAATATAACACTGTAATTTAGAATTTCACAGTGAAATCAATACAGGCACAGTTAATTACTGTGAATGTACAGGATCAATGATTACCAGGATTTCACAACATGTTACTGTATTATTTCACAGTAAAATACTGTATTCAGACCATCCTCTGTGATAACACAACAAATTAAGTGATTTTCTTGCTTTTATCGCTCTTGCTTGGCTTTAAATACAAATGTCTTTCTTTGGTGCAGGTTTTACTTAAATTGAAAGGGGCACCGCTGCATGTGCCTTAAAATAAATGAGGCAACATATAGATCTATGTAAAATTGAAATTGTTGTCTTGGCTTATTGTTTTCAGGTGCATCCTGGGCATTAATCCTGAGACGGGCTAGAAAGCCAAAAAGAGGCATGGCAATTTAAACCTCCATGTCTGCACATTCTTCAGAAAAATTGTTGACTTTGAGTGGATGTCTGTGTAGACATGTGTTAAGTGCTCCCCTCCTTGTTTTCTGTCTCCCTGGCTCCGCCTCTGCCCAGGTGCACCTGGTCTGCCCCTGGCTCCGCCTCTGCCCAGGTGCACCTGGTCTGCCCCTGGCTCCGCCTCTGCCCAGGTGTTCCAAATTCCACTCAGCCGTGTGTATATATAAAGAGAAGCTGGAGGAGAAGGATGTCTCACCTATCCTAATGCCGGAGACACTGTCCTTAGAATACCTCTTTGCCATATTTTTGCAGATGTGTTTATGTTTAGCCTGGAGGACCTGGTAGTCCAGTTTTTGTGGCTTTATTTTGTTTCCCATAGGGTTTATATTTGATTTTTGGTTAGGCGGGGGAGTTCTGGGTCCTACGGCCCGTGGTGTGGCTGGCTCGGGTTCCCTCCTTCTGTTTGTTCCTTTTGGCCAGTCCTCCAGACCTCTTTTTGTTTCCCATTTCGCTTGTGTGAGCAAACGGCTGATTATCAATAAATGCTCGTTACCAAGTACCGGTTATTGTGTGTATTCTTTCATGTTGCGGGTCTCAGCACAAGCCACTACCGCGGATTAGAGGTTGGGGCCGTAACAACATTTCCAAAACACTGTAAAATGTACTTTGCACTTCAATGGAGTAATAAAAAGTTAAAATGGGCATTTTCTTTGTTGATTGAGCTGATTGAATTATGGTACAATCCCAGTCAAATTTACAATATATTATCGTATTATTTAGATTTGTATATTTACAGTAAATTACTGGCTACTCCTGCAGTACTTTCACAGTACACATTGTAAATTCACAGTAAATGACTGGCTACTCCTGCAGTACTTTCACAGTACACATTGTAAATTCACAGTAAATGACTGGCTACTCCTGCAGTACTTTCACAGTACACATTGTAAATTCACAGTAAATTACTGGCTACTCCTGCAGTACTTTCACAATAGAAATGTAAAAGTACAGGCCCTTGTTGTAATTAATGTACAACAAAATGATGTAATTCCCCAGTAACATACTGTAATATCACAGTAATTGAAGCTGTGAAGTTACAGTATACAGTTGTACCTTTACAACAATGCATTGTAATATCATGGATGTGAAATTACAATACATTGCTGTGAAGACATTCACAGTAAATTGCTGTGAACCTTACTGTGAAAGTCATGCAACAAGTTGCCAGGTAATTATTGTGAATTCACGGTGGATATTTTTACAGTGTATGTAATGCACTGGAATCCCCAAATGCCATAAATGTAATATGAAACAGGACACTGTAGTTTGTTGCACATATCTCTGATTTGTTCAGCGATTTAAATATAGTAACTGAAGTGGAACAAAATGGCAATTCAGGCAAAACCTTAGGCTATAGTTTACTGTTTGGGGTGCATAATTTGAGCCTGGGGAGAAAAGAGATGTCCTGTGACCGTGCACCCACCTTTGTCTGCTTGGTGGGACGGTGACTTGGAGCGGCTCTTCCCTTTACGGTCTTTCTTAAAGAAGAGGTTGACAAAGGTTTTGGATCGCTGCAGGCTGGTTTTACCCTCTCTCGTGCTCTTTTCCTTCTGCTGTTTCTTTTTCTTTTGTTTTTCCTCTATGGATGGAAAAAAAGAAGACAAAATAGCAGTCAAGTCCCTCTGAATAAGCACATTTAAATATATTTCCGAAACCAAATGCTGCGAAACATAACTCATTTGAACACCTGCTAAATTAAGATATCGACAACAAGTAATTGAACTAAACATCTTGATTAAATCACAGAAAGTGTTCCTTAAGTGGTATTGGATAATAGAAAGGTACCACATTTAACCTCTGTGTGTTGAAAACATAATTCATTAGGCTTTGTATTACTCCATGGTAAGCTGATAGCCAGTAACAGTTGGTGATACACACTCTCCATTATGAGTACAGACTGTTCATTTCTCTTCCTGTCAGCTCCTCTGTTCACTGCAGTAAATCTGCCACGTGGAAAGTAACACAGTAATACTGATGAATTGCAGCTACACCACCCTGAACACAGCCCTATCTATTGAAGGCACACAGCGAAGTGCTCCAGCTTACATAACAAATGTCTAATCAGCCGTGAGCTTCACCCCGTGCTCCCGCTATGTCCTGGAGGTATGAATGAGCTGGATACATTGAAAAGGAATGAATAATAACTCAACAGCCAAGCCAAGGCTCAGATGAGATATTCCTCCAGCTTGTTCCTATTCATTCCTCACAGAGGCACAACAAGTGAGAGCAAAGGCTGGTGATTAATCATGAGCCTGCGTTGAACTTTGGGCTCTCGGACACATTTTGTATGGAGCTTAAATCAACCATGTGGAGTCTGGTTGTTGTTGTTGTTTACTTCCTGGAGTGATACGAAGAAGTTGGGTCATTAAAGTGACAGATGACCTGCTGGAAGATTGCTAGAGGATTTGAGAGTGGATCCCATTACAAAGCGAATGCAGGTACTGTCACAAAAATCTGCTGAAAAACTGGATTGTAGCTGCCATTCTCACCGTGAAGGGACTCTGGAGAGGATTATGTCTCCACTGAGATGGATGAAACTGCCACCGCAATCAACAACCAAAATACAGTAGAGTACACCCTGATACTAAACGTGCCAACATAACAACAATACTGATATAAATTGTTTGAAATAGGCTTATATAGGGGTGGGCGATATTGAAAAATATATAATCAAGATATTTTTCATGCAGTATCACGATAGACGATATATATCACGATATTTTTTCATGTCGGTTATTATGGTTATTTTTCAAGTTACTTAACAGTACAAGCACCTACAAGGTAACAGAAACTAAAACAAAAAGGAGTAACAGACCAAAATAGCATTTCAAGCTGGTTTTATTTCTGAAATGAATCCCTGAATAAACAATTCAACATTTTGATATGGCTTCAAGGCACAGTTTCTCAGTATAAAAATGAACTTTCTGAGGTAGCACTAGCAGTGAACATCAATGAACATGAAAAGGAGGGTAAAACATAACTAAGTAAAACATAAAACATCAATGAGGAAAAGTCAGTGCCAAACAATTAAAATGTAAACTTTTGACTTGAAGTGCAATAAAAGACTTTAGCATAACGGAAGGGAAAAGTTTATTTTTTTTATAGTTTTTTTTTCCATTTTTTTATTTATTTTTAATCACGATAGATACGATATCTCTGAAAAAGCATATCGTGGAGACCTAATATCGTCACGACGATATATATCGTCATATCGCCCACCCCTAGGCTTATATCACCTGGGATATCGACCCAGCCAACTTATCAGTCTTAAACTGACAATCTTTTAATTAAAGCTGTAGAAGGCAGTTTTGGAGAACCCATCAAGAGTCAGCTAGATTTATGAAGTGATTGAACAAACTAATTTCCAGCCTGGAAGAACATTTGTACGAATGTACGAATTATTCCAACAAAAAAAGCTTTTAAAATAACCTAACCCTTTCTTTAATATAACATGTAAGTCTATAAAAGGGACAAAACAATCCTTAGGATCCCAGTGAGCCTGAAGGTCTCACCTGATGCAGTGATGTGGCTCTGGGAACGTCTGATTGGTTTACGCGGTCTGCTCAGGGCCATCAGCGCCGCCGTCTTAGGTGATTCTTTCACTTCTTCCTGTTTCCCAGATGACAGCGTCCTCGTACGTCTCCGCCCTCCTTCTCCAGCTCCTCCCATCTCCTTCGGCCCTTCACCTATCCCTCGAATCACTGTGTCCTTCAGAAGCACCGTGGCCCCTACAGTCCTGCTGGTTTCCGTGGTGACTGGCAGTTCAGGGAACGACCCATTAGTTAAGGGGTGGTCCTGGTAGTTTGGAGGATGGGGGTCGGTCTGCATGGCGGTGTCAGCAGTTCTCTCTGCGCTGCTTGGACGTCGGGAGCGGTCCTCTGTGGAGATGGCGATGTCTACCATGTCTGGGCCAAAAACTTGAGGGAAAAGGACCTGGGAGAGACCACTTAGGGAGCTGAGAGGGGTGCTGGAGGACCACGAGGAGGCAGAAGAGTTTGAGTCTGATCCTTGGGAGGATGGAGCATGGCCCCCATTGGCCTCTGTAGAAAACAACCCATAATTAGAATGAAGTATGGGGATTGGTGTTTTTTTATCATTTTGCAAGTGGAATAACCAATGAAACTGTCCAATGATTACATGAGCATAGCACACAGACATACAGCTGTGAGGTTAAAAGATAAATAAGATTTGCACAGGAAGCTTCATTTCCTTATTCTACACTGTCTGCTTTGTTTGGGATAAAGTCTGCCTGGCTTTGAGTGAGCCAGATGTCAGGCCCTGCTCTGTTCCAGACATTTAAGTTTGCTGAATTAATCCCTGCCTACTTTCATAAGTACTCTGATAAAACTAAAGAACAAGGCATTTGAGTCCTGTGAAGAAATGGAATGACAGGGATTTAGTGTAAGCAGGCTACATGTGTCCCCTGTTCCACTCTCGTTTATAAGATTTTCAAGTAAAATCCTGCACATTTTTTTTCTAGAAAATGTATTTGAATGCAAGTTACTCTTTTCATGCTACTACTTAAGTCATCATCTCTGTTCAAAACTCATCTTAAACATTATCTCTGATGTATTAGTCAACATACGTTGGTCGAGCCAGCCGTATTCTGCCACCATCTCCTTGTAAGCAGGATATCTCCCGGCTTCCTGAAGTGCAAAAACATAATAGAATGAGTCTCAGTGAAAACATAGTGGGCAATGAAGTCATAAAAGCCGTAGAAAAGAAAGAAGCAAACTTAGTCAGAGTAAGACCTAGAAGTTGCACTTACTTAAATATCTTTGGTTGGCACATATATAACATAGCCTCTATTATCTGATTTAATATGTATTACTTCATATGCTGTATATCATATTTGTAACATCAATGTTATTAGCCTGTTAGTTGTTGTGTTTCCTGTGTATCCGTGTGTGTCCTTATACCTCTCCCTAAAAAGTTATAATGACATTTTAGTTGTAAAGGGCTAATCCACAAAAGGGAAAATAGTTACGATGACGGAGTGTCATAGTTAACAATGGTTTCAAGGAAAGAGCCATTTTCTATATGAATTAGTACCCGATAGCCAAGAGTCTATTTTAAGGGATTGTCTCACCAACACGGTTTAAGGTCAAAGAAATAACACAATGTTCCACAAAAACCATAAATGCCTCAGTGTGACAGAGATTGTTAACTACAATGAACCGTGGCCGTATGTGTGATACACCATTGGGTTTAATAGGGGACACAAGGACGATATAATATTCTGTTCTGTTGATCGTAACCTGATCCCTGACTGCCTTTGAATAATGAACGTCCTCCCTGTCTGTTTTTCACACGCGGAACCTGAGATCAGAGGAGTAAAATGAGCACGTAGCCGTGTCAGTGAGCTAAGAGAGCGCTCAAACACACTGCACCACACACATGTGCCCGTTCAATACACACAGACACACAACTCCTTTATCTAAGAATGTCACAGATTAAGTGACGCACACTTGCACACATGCATGCGTACACAGACACATAAAGAACTAAAGGGCTGTGAGCCAGCTGTTGTCCTCTGAGAAGAGCTGGTGTTGTTTAACATGCTGTAACATTTATTATTGTCACAGCACCTAATCAATTGTGATGTTTAAACCTGAGCAGATGATTAATATTGTCATACAACATATTTTTAGACGTTTCAAAGGAACAGGCTGTGAACACACCATTGATATATTATCATGTTCTCAAGTTGAAATTAACATATTTGTTGTCTATCTACACAACCAGCTGACATGGAACAATATCAGAATTCATTTGATGAATGTACACCAAGTATTAACTCTACTTTTAGCTCTGTTTTGTTCTCCTCCTACTCCTATTTCACTTCTCTGCTAAATGCCCCATTGTAATCACTTGTTGTTGCTGTTAGTGCTGATGAGGAAGTGTACAGTGGTTTTGATAGAGCTCTTTTTGAGAAAGTGAAGTGCAGGGTAAACTAATACAATAAGCTTAAAGAGGCTCAAACGTGCCATACAGTAGAGGTGATATGCTGCAGAGTTGCTTAATATAAAACCATTGATAAATGCAGCATTTAAATGTGACCGTAAGTGTATCTATGAAATGGTCTCTCACCCTGATGGTCAACATGACATGGGTGTGGCTCTTCAGGACCTCGACTGCGTTGCTATGGGTGATGTCATCAAAACCGATCCCGTTTGCTGCAAGGATTTGATCGCCCATTTTTATGCCATGTTGTTCTGCAAGCCCACCCGGGTCCAACCTGAAGAGCAACACACACAAACAGATAAAGATGTATGTCAAATCTGAACAGTAGGTAAGACGTGGGAACTTAAAGGTGGGGTAGTTAAGTTTGAGAAACCGGCTCGAGATACACTTTTTGTTATATTCCATGGCATGCTGTTAACATCTCGATAGCAATGAATATCTTAAGTGCTTTGACAAAAAATCCATAAAAAAATGTCATCTGTGGAAGCCGTGGCGCTGTAAAACACACGACCAATCATTTTAGCCGACCCGGCTAAAGTAACTGGATGGCCTACCTGCCTGTCAGCTTTCCGTCTGAGCACAAACTTATCTCGTGCCCTCATTGGTCATGTGCGCATGCGTGTGTGTTGGAGGAGGGGCTGTGTATTTTCAAATTCTAGCGCACTCGAGCTGGTTTCTCCAAAATTACCTACCCCACCTTTAAAGTAAAAGCCGAAGCTGGCTGTGGTCCTGGATCATAGGTCCTGGATGGATATCCTCGTGGATTCATCTTCCTATTATACACACATGCATTTCCAAACATTTGGACTACCTATGTTGCAAATGTATTATCTTTTCAATTTACACACGGCATCTATTGCACGTCTGTCCGTCCTGGGAGAGGGATCCCTCCTCTGTTGCTCTCCCTGAGGTTTCTCCCATTTTTCCCTTTAAACTGGGTTTTCTTTGGAAGTTTTTCCTTGTACGATGTGAGGGTCTAAGGACAGAGGGTGTCGTATTGTCATACTGATATTCTGTACACACTGTGAAGACCACTGAGACAAATGTAACATTTGTGATATTGGGCTATATAAATAAACATTGATTGATTGATTGATTGAAGCTAACTGCCTGTATAACTCTTTAATCTAATGTTCTACTATTCTATAAAAAAAATGTGATGTAAGTATGTTTGTGTCTTAATCAAGCTTATCATAGCAGTTTGATGGGCTCCAACTGGTGTATGTTATGCTTTGATTTAATGAAAAATATGTTGTCAGTCGTGCTCCTTTTTGCTCTAGAAAACATTTGGAGGGGTTACAGCTACTCCTCAATAATTGTGTTTGTCTGATGCCGATAGACTCTTCAGGTGCAAAACAAGAATGTGTTTTAAACCACACATGGTTCATACTTAGAAACATAAATTCCCAGTCCAAACTCTTTGCCTCCTCTGATGTTGAAGCCCAGACAGTAGTCATCTGATGTGGTGAAGAGATGCACGATCCTGCGGAGAGCGCTGTCTGAACTCGTCTCTGACGGTGTGCGACCGCTCTCCTCCACCACCATCCGCCGGTGAATCAGATCCACCCTGCACACACACATGTAAGAGATGACAAATATTCATGCATGAAAAAATTCAAATACACCATTGTTTCTTTCTCTCCTGCACTCAGGCCCGTCAGTATCGGTTAATGAAATAGCCATAAAGGTCACAGGGGTAATCCATCCAGCGCTGCCACATGAAACCAAGATACAGTATATCCCAAAAGAAAGATAACCAGTGTGAGCTGCAGTCAAGTGACAAGACTTCACAAAACACGGTGGTGGTTACAACAAGGTAGTCTGTACTTTACGTAACAGAGCAAAGCAAAGTCATAATATTTACCTATACTGTTTATTGAAGTTTGAAATGTGATGTACATATGTCATTGTAGATTAGATGTGAGATATCATTCATGGCAGCCTCCTTCCCATTGACACAACCTGCACTGAACAGACTCACCATGTGGTCTTCTCCTTGGAGTAGCGGATGCCGGGGATCTTGCCCACTCGTCTCACCACCATCCGCAGCCTGTTGTTGCCCGTCAGGACCTTCACAGCGCTGCTCATGGTGATGCTCTCCAGGCTGACCCCGTTCACCTCCACCAGCTTATCGCCCACCATCAGCCCAGCCTGCTCTGCAGACACAGGTGGCCCTCAGCACGATGCACCACAGTAAATGTCACAAGGAAACAGAAGACCACATGCATAGAGGGAAGCACTGTACACTTAAAAATAAGCTTGCAGTCAGCATGACACACACAGACACTCACACACACACACAGACACACACACACACACACACACACACACACACACACACACACACACACACACACACACACACACACACACACACACACACACACACACACACACACACACACACACACACACACACACACACACACACACACACACACACACACACACACACACACTTTCTACTAACCTGCACTGCTGTCATCCTCCACCTTGCTGACAAATATGCCGAGACCATGTTCAGACCCCCCACGGACACTGAACCCCAACCGCCCATCTGGACTCTTATCTACTGTCACTGTGTGAATGTCTTCACTGTCCTCGCCTCCTGCAACACCAAAGAAAAAGAAAGTCAGGTTTAATATTTCAAAACTATTTTCAATGACATCAATATTTGGTGAATACAAATTTGACCACCTTAAAGCCAAATCCTCAAAATAGAATTAATAATTGATTGTTCCTCCAAATAGTGTGACTTTTTTCAACCATGATTCACTGAGGTATATTCATGTGTGTCTACTAGGGCTGCAACTGACAGTTATTTTCATTATCAGTTAATTTGTCATTTATTTTACCAATTAAGTAATTCATTGTTTTGTCAATAACATATTTGTTAAATAATTTCCCAAATTTGGATCAATAAAAGTAAATCTTAACTTATCCTATTAACATTTCAGAAAATAATAAAGAAATGTCATCTCGTCATTTCATTTCAAGTTTTCATATTCAAAACTAAAGTCTGTATATTTTTGCATATTTAAGTAATCGAATATGGTTCAACCAAACAATGAATCAAGTAAACATTCTTTATTGTTGATACACTTGCTTTCTCTGACACATGTGGCGGAACACATTTCTAAACTTCAATGACTGACTGAACGACAATTGTGTGCCCCTCAAGCCAGTGGCCTTTTTTTTGTGTCACCATGGTAACAATTCGTTTTGTTGCCTAAACTAAAAGAGATATCTGGCACATAGCACACTGTGAACTCACCATCAACAGGTGAGTTGATGAGAATGACCCGGCCCATCGGGGAGGAGGACCTGCGTCTGTGGCGGTGGTGTTTCTTCTGCATGTAGCGCGGTGTGCTGTGGGAACCCCCGGTCTGGCCACCATGGTTGTAATGGGGGTGCCCTCCTCCATTTGTCATCTCCCTCCAGCCAGAGGGGTGAGGGGAGCGAGCCATGCTATGTGTCTGGCAATCCTTCCCTTAGTCATCCAGACAGGAGGATATCTGGAGCCTGCTGTCAGGATGGAAGAGGTGCAGCCTGGGATGAGGGTATGGATAAGGGGGACAAGTGTGGTGGGGAACTGGAGTTTTCTTGCACTTGCTGGTCCAAAGTGGAAGACAAAATACTTGAGGTGGTCCAAACTAGAGCAGGCAACTTACAAGGCTCCAGGCAACATCTCTGTTCTTTATTAAAAAAACACTTTCTGACCAAACACAAGGCCTAATAAAATAATCCAAGGTCCAAAAGAGAAAATGCAACATGAAAAAACTGAAAGCTGAGCTCTACACAGCTGAAGAAAACCAATGGCGAATTAGTTCCTTGATCCATGATTGAACTGTTGACTTTACTTTGTAGGTTAAAGAAGTTGTTATATTCCACTTGTTTCCTTTGCAGCATCTGAATCTCTCTCCATAGAGCTCACGGTGCCTGTGTCCCGGGCTTCAGCTGCTGCCGGCCCGTCTGCAGAGAAGTCAGCGGTGCATGGTGATTCCCCTCGAGTCATGTTTAATTGAATGGATATCTGTTGTGAGGACAATATACTCTGAAGAGTAATGTGGGCTCAGAAGAACCTCATGGGATAAACTTATTTTGGTTAAGTAATTACCTTTAACCTGGGACCTTGAATAGAATAACATTTAATACAAATAAAATAAAAACGTTTCAAACAGAGTCTCTCATTTAACTTAACTTGTTTATCGATCAGCACCATGGACAGCGTCTAAAAGACACTGAAATTACACTTTGACAAGTCATTATAATCTATTCCTAACAAACTAAACTTTTGAACTACTTGTTGTTTTTGCGAAGTTTCGGTAAACTTTAATCAAACTGTTAATACCTCAAAACTTGTAACGCTACAAAGCTGTAACATCGTGACATATATTTAACAGAAAGTGAATTTGTATGAGAGAGTTACCTGCTGTGTGTCCATGTTGGTCCATTGGTCCGCCTTGCTGACGCATTATTATCGGACACCTCCGGAAGATTAGTGCCACCCCAGTAGTTCTCCAGGTGACAATTGTTGTCCTACAAGGTTAAACCTTTTACATAAACCTCTGCAGCTGTGCAGCCATTAGCGCTGAAGTAATGATGATTAAGTACACCAATAGGAGTTATATTACAGTTACACTGCCTCAAGTCTCTGTCAGTTTGCCGTCAGGTTGTTAATGTGTCCATTAGGTCATTGTTTCCACGTAAAACTGCAGAGATGTGTGGAGGAAGTGAGCTGTGGATCTTCACTCCTATCTGTGAGGTGGGTAAACAACCCCACCCGGTGGTCAGATGTGTCCCATCCAGGCCCGGTTCCAGAACAAAATCACTCAGGGTGCATCTGAGATTAGAGAGGGTGCAGTGGTAAAGTGCTATTTTTATAAGTGGGGAGTGGACCTAACACCCTAGTGGTCCTCATCTCCTCTAGGAGGGTCCTCACCTCCTGTAGGGGGGTCCGGGGGCATGCTCCCCCGGGAAGATTTTCTTTAAAATATTGAAGTTGAAAGCATCAATCTGGTTCACTTTGAGAGCAAAATGAAGAGATCTATGGATCTATGTGCTCTTTGCTTGATTCATGCCTTCCCAGTCCCTTATCACGTAGCCTATAAGAGCATGGCGCCAGTTGTTGTAGCCAGTTGTGGTGAAGGCATCTGACTTACTTGAACCGAAATGTCTACATGCATAGCAGAAGATGGCATCTTTTGTACATGAATATTCCAGCCAATCTCTGTTTTGAAACCATGAGCTGCAAAATGAGTAGCCTACAGGCGAGTTGGGCACTTTTTTAAATATACCTGGGCAGGCTGTTTTGCCGAGGTCCTCTGGCACATGCGGGCCGCTGAGGGGTGGCGGTGTTTGGGGCAACGAAGACCGCTGCGGCTGCTCCGCCTCCGTGGGCGAGGCGGGCAAAGCCGGCGAGTCGGGCGTTATTGTCCACGACAGTGGCCGCGGGTAACGTAATGTCCCCATGATCTGAACTGTTATTACCTGCAGTAGATGCAGTGTTACTGCTGGCGATAAGGGCTGGTTGTTTTAACCATTTTCTGATGTCCATCATCACTGACACTGATAGCTTTGTAAGAACCTTGCAGATGACGAACGCGCAGCGGCACAGGTCACACACACCTGACATAATAACGTTACTTACCCTTTAAATTGACCAAATAAATGCAGCAATGTTATTTAACCACAATTCCAATTTATTTTATTTCAACTAAATTCTTCTTCTTAATATTCTTCTTCTTATTATTACTACTATTATTATTATTATTATTATTATATATGTAATATTTTTCACTTTTTTTTTTTTTCACTTTTCATTTTTCAAATGAGGGTGCATAACGACTCAACTGAGGGTGCAATGCACCCTTATGCACCCCCGTAGAACCGGGCCTGGTCCCATCACAACCTAGATCTGATTCTATGCAGACTGCAGGGTATTTATTATCAGTCATATCAATAACAGTGAATCTGTAGAGAAACAGGAAAGTACGACATTGAATATATATATATGACTATACTATTAGGAAAGAAAAATCGTGTTACAGAGACCTGATATGATGTGTATGCAGACTTATTTCCATGCTTTTGTGTTGTTCTGGTAATTTCTTTCAAATACTATCATAACAAATAACCGTTTATAAAAAAAATTAAAAACGTTTACTTGCTCTAAGAATAAATACCTAAAATATAGTTTAAAAAAATTAGAATGAGACATTTGTAATCAAAGTAGCTGTAATGTACAACTTTTGAAAAAGCTAAAGTCCAAAACAACCTTGAGCCAGTCAGCTGCTTTTTAACCAATCATGTGTTGTCTACCCTCCCACGCCCAGGGGTTTCCATCTGCTCATGTCCTCCAAGACGTCACAACACAACGCCCCCAGTATGTCACTGCACGGTGCTGCTTTCAAAGACCTGTACGAAGCTCTGATTTCCGGAACTCAACCTCACATGGATTGATATGACAGTGTTTTAACGATTTTTCTCTAATAATGTTTGACCAAAAATGTGCATTGTATGTCTTTACAAGAAAGGATGAGATGCTGTTGTTACAGCAGCACAACGATAAAAATATGAGCAGAGTAGAAACAGAGTAGAAAATAGAGGGGGATGAAATCAAAGTAAATAAAAAATAAAGTAATAATACTTAAATAGTTACTATCAATCAATAATGTTTATTTGGAACACATTTACAAAATACAGTTCCAATGAAACATATAAGAGTAATTAAAGACAAAGTGAAGGCACAACACTGACAGTATTGACTGAGATGACCTATACTAAAACAGTATAAAATATAAACAGAATAATATAGTACAGTATAATATTGTAAGAGATGTAAGATAGGTGGAATGTAGTTAAATTGGGTAGAACAGAAAAAAATGTATGGGCTACTTTCCTACATACCACATTTTGGGTGAAGCTGTGTTTTACGATACTTTTTAATGTATTGAAAGCAGCACAGGTCCAGCCGGTGGAGCTGTGTTATTGAGAGGTCATACATTTTCGCAAAACAACGACTGTAAACCAGGTACGTCTCAGTATTGCCTGCATTAACATCTTTAATACATTTAAATCACAATACGGGTCAGTCACCGTTCACTTCGACTCGCTGTGCGTCCTTGTTACGTTGTTAAGTGTATGAGTTAGCTTGTAAACTACCTGGCTAGCTTGACGTTATTTTACCATGAGAGCACAGAAATTGTTCGTGTTGATGCCTTGATAAGGCCCTGTTTAATACCCTTTAACCTACAATTTGATATTCTAGGGATTTGATTTTGTTTCACAGTCAAGAGTGGATATTTCTGTACTCTATGTGAGTTTCAATTGTATTATCAGGTAACTTGCTAGCTTTTTAGCAAGGCTCCGGCATCGTGTCGTGACTTCCCCAATCCCATCTGTCAGTGAATGTGTCACGAAATTCATTTCATCATCTCCTCACAGTGTTTCTAGTTAGGTGTTTATACTGAAAGGTTACATTGTATTTGTAAGGAGAAACACAACCAGGACTTTTTAGTGTGTTCAGTAACAGTTTGTCTCTATAATCCACCATATCAGTGTTATGTATTATGGAAGTGTCTTGTTAGAGCCATTTGCATATTGCAGATGTTTTTAAAGACGGTCATCTGCTTAAAGCTGTAGGGCTGCTGCAAAATGAGCACATACAGTACATTCCTGTACTAGTTTAGTGTAAGTGTTCTGCCAGAGGAGTGTCTCCTGTGCACTTGGTGAAAATGTGTAAAGGTAGCTGTTTTGAATTTGTGTTGTATATGTAAAGCAAAAATGCGTGTGGCATATTTTTTTAACACTTTGATGACATTTCTCAATGAATCAAGGGAATAGTTGGCAGATTAATGTCGATAATTAAAAACATTGTTAGTTGTAGACCTAAATAGTAGTTTGTCAAACACATACAAACACCATAAGTGCTAACCTAAATTTCCAGCACAGTTCGTTTTTCAGTGTAGATCCTTTATCTTGACCTAACAGCCACAGCTGATAGAATATGTTTGAGACAAGCCTGAACCTGGTACATGCTTTTAAAGAACCTATCATCCATGACAAAAGCCCCCCGTTAACACGGTGACAACTGTGTGTGTGTGTGTGTGTGTGTGTGTGTGTGTGTGTGTGTGTGTGTGTGTGTGTGTGTGTGTGTGTGTGTGTGTGTGTGTGTGTGTGTGTGTGTGTGTGTGTGTGTGTGTGTGTGTGTGTCATTTGTTGCAGCGCTGCATCGTAGAAGAGTTATTAATAGAGTGAGGTGGATGAGCCTGTGAAGTTCAGGGCATAACTGGAAACCCTGTATGGCAAAATGTTACACTTAAATGTACCTGTGAAACCAGTATAGATGTGTAACATCATGGTGGTATGAATACTAATTCACATGTCTGCTAATAATTAAAGAGAGACAAGATGTCTGAAGATCTATCCCTCAACATAAACATCAAGGAGCCAAGATGGGACCAGGGCACGTTCATGGGGCGCGCCAAGCACTTCTTCATGGTGACAGATCCCAGGAACGTCCTGCTGTCCTCGGACACTCTGGAGGACGCCAGAGTGACCATGGAGAACTACAGGTAGATGGTAATAAGATATAAGGGTAGAGTAGGAGTGAAATAAAAGAATCCTATGTAACAACCATTCAAATAATATTCTAGTATAAATACTAAATACTATTCTTCATTTCTTCTCTATACTGTACATGTACAAGTCTATTTGTGATGTGGGGATTCATGCTTGTTGTACCTTTTGTTTTTCAATGCAAGAAGAAAATGCTGAGTTTGTGTAATGACTGATGCTTTATGTGGAAAATACTAAATAATACTCTGTATTGACTTTTTCAGATCCGGGGTGGTGAAGCCTGGCCTGACAGAGGATGAGCTCTGGAGAGCCAAGTACATCTACGACTCCGCCTTCCACCCCGACACCGGGGAGAAGATGTTTGTGATTGGCCGGATGTCCGCTCAGGTGCCAGTGAACATGTCCATCACCGGCTCCATGCTCACCTTCTACAGGTAAAGCACAAAGTTCAATACACAATTCAACTGAAAATGTCTTCATCTTAACAACATTTTGAAAATGGAAGAAATATATATATTGAGGAAATACTTCATACATTTAATACAGTTTCCATGTGAAACCAAAGTAATCTTAATACAGCTAACAGCACTGCATAAAGTAGAGATTTTAATCCCTGCACCGAGGAAAAATCCTCTTAAAGAATAAAAAACATCACTCTCACTGCTGAACACTTATGAATAAATATTGGGCAGCTGAGAGGACTGTGGAGTCAAGTTGTAATGTTGAAAACACATAATATAAATAAGCAGCCTGTTTTCTGTATTTAATTATTATTGAATGTATTAATTATCCATATATAGTCATTCCAGATTTAATTCTAGCATACTGCAACTCAAGGGAGCCAAAGTCTGACATTTAAATGTTATAAATAGTGGCTTTTAAAAGTAACAAAGTGCACCGCAAGTAGTCGAGTTAATTCAGGGCCAGTGTATTCATTAAATAATACACAACACACTTTTAGCTTAATCTGTACTGAGAAGACCAAATCAGAGGAACTTGTGCCTCGTGACACAAAACAAGTAGAAAAGCCCCATGTCTGGCGACGTGTTGTGGTGGTTAACCATGCTCCATTAACACGTGTCTTGATCTTTATCTCATGCATACCAGCACAAAACTGTTGACTGATGTAAATATTTCCTTGTTGAAGTCCGAAATAAATTATCATTGAGAAAACATGCAGTTTGCTACTTATAGTAAATTACCTACATTCTTTCCACTGTGGGGATTTGAGAAACACACACATAAAAGGTGACTATCGATTGGTCGACAAAATAGAAATAATCGCAAACTATTCTTGAAGTAACCCTTAGTTGCAACCAAAGATGGTAGTAGTATTTTCTACAAAGACAGTATTTAAGTTGAAATCAAACTCTTCTTCTGCTGCGGAGCCCAACGTGTAGTTTTGTGTGAAATGTCACTTCCTCAAACACAGTTGTTGTCCCTTCTTGTCTACAGGACTACTCCGGCAGTGGTGTTCTGGCAGTGGGTCAACCAGTCCTTCAACGCCGTCGTCAACTACACCAACCGCAGCGGAGACGCACCAATGAGCGTGAAGTAGGGAGGACTTCTCTCACTCTAGATCATTCCTGTCCTCCCTCTAAAGTAGTGTCTGTAAGGAGGCTGTGGGAGCCGCTGCCCTCTCCCCTTCCCTCACAGCGGTATTACGTTCCACTGTTTAGCATGTTCAGCCCCATGTCACCATGCACCCGTGCTGACATGATGCCAAGTCAAAATGCACTTGCATACTCTTGTCATTGTGCCACAAACTGCATCCTTCAGACTCTGCATGCATGCTGAAGAATAGAGGGTTGCCTTCAGAACATGCAAATACATATTCATGTATTAAGCATGTCATTTAGGATCCATGTTAAAGTGTCATCCTCTGCATTATCATTTCTTCTGGGGAATTTATTTCACCGTTGCATATTCAAGCATAGCATGAACTTGCACACTTACTGAGGCGACTCTACTTTGGAGATGTGTCAGTCGATTCTCAGACCTATTCATGATGTGTTGAAAAAGGAAGTGGGTAATTTATCTCTGATCTGCATCTTATCTGTCTCTCCACAGTCAGCTTAGTGTGGCCTACATCAGCGCTACTACTGGAGCTGTAGTCACTGCCTTGGGATTCAAAACTCTAGCTTCGGTAATGCCTGTAGTTCAAGTGAATCAACAAATATATCAAAGTCACTCGTATAACGGATATTTGAGCAGGGATCAGTTGTCTGAATGTGTTACTGTTGCTGCCTCTACAGCGTCTCCCTCCCATCGCCAGCCGGTTTGTCCCCTTCGCTGCGGTTGCTGCTGCTAACTGCATCAACATCCCCTTCATGAGGCAGAGGTGAGGTCTCCAAATGTAAAGCCAAAGACCTCTGCTCTGTTCCCTCAGGGCAGGAGCTTTTAGGAGCCGCTGCAACTGCTCTATATGACTTCTGTTTTCTTCCAGGGAGTTGAAGTTCGGTATCCCTGTGATGGATGAGAATGGGAACAGGTTAGGAGAGTCCCCCAATGCCGCCAAGCAGGCCATCATGCAGGTGGTGGTGTCAAGGATCGGCATGGCAGTGCCAGCAATGGGTAAAGTCAACATTATGTCTCCTGTGTGGCTAGTCATGAACCTACTTGTGGATCTTAAACATGATGGTGGTTGATGGGATGAGAGTAAAACGACATACACACGACATCTATTGCACGTCTGTCTCGTGGGGATCCCCTCCTCTGTTGCTCTCCCAGAGGTTTCTTCCATTCCCCCCATGTGAGGGTCCAAGGACAGAGGGTGTCGTATTCTGTTTAAACTGTCCCCTCAGACAAATGTAAAATATGTGATATTGGGCTGTATAAATTAACTTAATTGATTGAAATTAAATTATTACCTTGATAGACCAAAGCATACTCTTTTTTAGTTTTACTCCTAGTTAGGATAATGTTTTTAAAGTTTGTTTTGCATTATTTTTGTGTTGGCACAATAAGGTCACGCTTTAGATTACACCCCATTTGTTTGTTTTGGTAAGGGAATATTACGATTTATTTTGTTGTGTAAGATATATTATTATTTAACAACTTTCATAGTCAATTTGTTGGATTATGAATCAACCAATTTTCTTTTCTTTTTTTCCACAGCCATTCCCCCTGTTATTATGAATTCCCTGGAGAAGAAAGCTTTCATGAAGGTAAGCATGCATGACTTTCAGACTCCTGTTGTTTTTTAGTAAGTGGATGTCCTGGATCTGCTGTTGTTTTTGTGAGGCTGAAAAGAGTCATGTCGCATTCCACATGTTACATGAATGCTTATGTCCATGTAGTCAAACATATCAAATGTTCAAGTTGTCTGATTCACTGCAATCTTCTCTAAACATCTGTACTCTCCCTGCAGCGGTTCCCACTTCTAAACGCTCCAATCCAGGTTGGGCTTGTCGGTCTATGGTAAGTCAATTACATATATATGATTTATGATGTCATTTTTGATGGACTCTATTCTCTGTACTTTCAAATATGCAAGTCACACTGACTAAACACGTCCTTCTTGTTTTCAGCCTGGTGTTTGCAACTCCTCTGTGCTGCGCCCTCTTCCCACAGAAAAGGTAAGCACCCACATCAAGGAGCTCATACATGTACAAGCCGTGTTCTCTTACGTGTAGAAGGACTTTAAATCATGTTGAACCATCTCATTGTAGCTCTATGAGTGTGAGCGGGCTGGAAGCAGATCTGCAGGAGAGGATACGAGAGACCAGTCCCAAGACCACCACCGTTTTCTTCAACAAGGGCCTTTAGGATCTCACAATACATCTCCACACACACACACACACACACACACACACACACACACACACACACACACACACACACACACACACACACACACACACACACACACACACACACACACACACACACACACACACACACACACACACACACACACACACACACACACACACACACACACACACACACATCTGTTATCCCAAGGGCACAAGTGGGAGGGTAAAATAAAATGTATTTATGTTCCTTTTTAGTTTTTTGTATGTACAATCTTTCGAATTTGACTGAGCTGCTCCAAGTTTGACATTGCAGGGTTAAGGCGTTGAGAATATTGAAGGTAAAAAACAACAACACTGACATTGCTCTCTGTGCACATAGATGACACTCCTTACAAATGAAATAATGAACAGTTTTTATTGTAGTGTGGTGTGTTTTCTGTCTTCCTTCCTTCCTTTGGTCAAAACTGCCTTTTAGGGGGTCAGTTCATGAAGTTACTGATTTGGTTTTCACTCACCAATATGTATATGTTGCATTTAGATTCGTCCATGTTTTAAGTACTTTGCTAAATTGTTGTGCTTATATAGGCGTTTGGTTGGTCTCCCTACATTTAGTTATCCACTTTCCAATTATTTTCTAGCCAGAGATACAATATTCTGTTTTTGAAAATAGTATACTACACTGACTAGTATGTAGATTCTTGCCACCAATTAATTTCCGCCTTGTAGTTCAACCATGTGGCCATACTAGAAAAATGATGTTTATTAGCTCTGAATAGTCTTTTTGTTGTACTCCTTGTTAACCGGAGCAGCTTACTCTCTTCATTTCTCCTTTAAGTGTACTTAAACCCCTTTGTGATAATAGATCAGGTAATCAGGTGCAGTGTGGCAGAGAACAACAATTGAAATGATATAAGGGCAAAAGCCCTCAAAGCACAGCCGTCGAGGGCATCAGCGAAACCATTAGTGCGTGTGCTTTTTATCAACAGCCTTCTGTTGTTTGAGATCACCTTTTAAACTAGTGCCGTTGCTATCTTTAGGGTCATATTAATGATATGTTATTGTTGTCGGTGGTGGTGCTTGTGTCAGGTGGAGGAATAATGTTTGTAATGTGTCTACATGTTGTTGCTAAGATGAAATGATGTGACTTGTGTGTTCTAAGCACAGCCACATGCAGAAGACAGACAATAATGTTATGCTGTTTCGGCCACACTGGAACTGAAGCGTTGAGTGCGCAGGTCGGAGGAAGCTCTTTAATTTCAGTTCCTCCTTCGGTGATGCAGGTTTTATAATGTGCAACCGCTAGCCAGCCTTGTGCGAAACTGTTGTTAGCACTGGAGCCATTGATGCCCCATTGTACCAAATGGAAATGGCTGTTGTTGTTGGACAAAATCTAAATACGGAGCACAGTATTTGTTGTTGCGTTGTTGCAGTGGATAGATTGGCTGAGTGTAACTGTGTGGTGAGATAGTGATGGTGTACGTGAGTAGATATCACATGAAGTTATCCCAGTGTCGTCTGTTGGATTATGCAAAAATACATATTATTTTGGATATATTTCTAAATATATATATATATGATGTACAATATATGGAGCACATATGCACGAGGAATATAAGAGATGTTATCTTTAAGGTGAGCCTCCACCAGATGGCAACACATATGCATCGGAAACAATGTCAGCTGCTCGTATTAACGGAGAACAGAGAGAGGGGTTTGCTGCAAAGTCATTAGGGCTTATGAGTTTTCAGATTAGAGGGGCGCTCCTCTAGTGGGAATTAACTTGATAACGTGTACACAGTCATAGATTTAAAACTATGATGCAATGTTTATGTAAAGTGATGTTTTGTGTAAAACTATACCCAACATGAAGATTGTACAGGCCTTTTCACACGTAAATTCACCTCCATTAAGCACCTGTAGGCACTGGTTTCTAAAAAGGTGTTACAGTGATGCATTGATCCACTGATTGTGGGCACTGAAGCATCCGCACAATGATTGTGTTTATATGTGATCCTACAATTCAAGGGTTTGATCCCAAAGTGCTATCAGATCATTTTATAAACCCACAGACCCTATCCTGAAATACCGTCTTGATATGGCTCCTCACTTCTTTAGGAGAATTATTGTATTATTTTGTCTAATTTGAAAAGGAAATGTTTCTTTGAACTCTCCATTTTCATTCAAAAACAAACACTCATTCCCCAAGATAATAGATGTAACACTGAGACATGATCACACGCACTGCCGGACAGTGTTTCAGAGTTCGATTCACTACTGTATTCAAACATTCGATACCATGGCTGCATCATTAAGAGATAGTTGTGTTGTGTTTGGGCTGTTTTCCTGCGGAGGGTGAAGCGGCACTATAACCTTTGCGGTGCTAGGATTTGTATTACTATTTAAAATGTTTAATGTTGATTGTATTTGTTAATGGTGCTGGACGATGTAGAATGCACTATGGTTACTGCTAATTAGGAATTCAGTCATTGTCTGGCAGATTTCATTGCTCATAACCAAGTAGCTTTAGCTTGTGCTTTATTTCCTTTTGTGTTTTTCTTTTCTTTGAATTATGGCACGAAAGTGTCAAGAACAAAACTGAAGGTTTTTACCATTTGAATACATTTGTAAACATCTCAGCTTCGGCCTGTATCGTACCACCGTAACGTGTCGAACTAATGGATCTAGCCAAAGATGAGACCGGTATGGATTGTGGAGGAATGAGGAGCAGAAGGGTGTAGCTTTGAATATTTATGTTTCAGCTTTAACTTACGGACCTTTTGCCAGACTTTCTGCTGCAAAAACATGTTTTCCATTTGATTTCTTATTAGAAAGGGTGCTCAACTTTATCAGTGTAACCCACCAAATCTTACAAAAACATTACAACGTTAACAAATAGCATCTAAAATAAATGCCAACACACATTTGAGTTAAAAGTCCTGTTTTTGGCCTCGATGTTACAGCCATTACAATACAATCTCATAACAAACAAGATAGCACAAGTTAATGTTGTCACACTGGTTGAAAACCCACTCATTTATAACTTTGGTTTGCCATGAAGAAAATGTTGAATCTGTGCATCCTGAAGGCTCGATGGAAAGACAATCTGTTATTGTTACACTCCTTGAATGTTTTGGTTGTTTCATGTACATAAACTTCCACATGTAGTCCTGTCAGTATTGGTGCCGTGCTTTCTCTCTATTTTCTATTGTGTTGAAATATATATTTCCATGATGTGGAATGTATTTTACTCAGAGCAATAGAATAAAACATAACGTTAAAGTCCAAACCTGTCTGCTGATTTGACTTTATTAAACATTGTATATTACAAATGTTCTTTAATGTTATCCTGCTTGTGGGGAAACAGAAAAGTAAAGAGTGGAACACCCAGTTTGGATCAAAAGGTTTGTTTGTTCAAATACCAGTCAAGTATAAAACAATACGATTACACTGAGACAGTCATCGGATTTGGTACAGTATCTTTTGGCCACACACACACACACACACACACACACACACACACACACACACACACACACACACACACACACACACACACACACACACACACACACACACACACACACACACACACACCAAGCCCTTGACATACAAACATGATACAATCTTGCCTCGGCTGAGATTGCTGAGGATAAAATAATTTAACGTTGATTATTGGTGAATGTTTACTAACATGTTGGGACGCATCCTGAGCTTTCAACAGAAAATAAGCCTTGGTTTTTAGAATAGTATGTAGATATTCTGTTTGGGACTAATATGTTATAATATAACTATTACATGTATTTACCAGAAGGATGTGAACAAACTGGTGTTTTTCTTAATTGAAGTTGTTTCACTGTGTATTTTATTATTATATTAATAAGCAACAGGATCATCAAACTTCAGGAAAAAGGGAGTGTGTATGTTAATGAATAATAGATGGATGTGATAAGATATAAGTCAGACTGGTATCTCGTAAAAAAAAAAAAAAAAGTATAATAAGTAGGAAGGCTTTCATTTAGAACAATTTAAAATCTGAATAAACTAGTAATCAAATTATTTTTCAAAATGCACATTTCTAATATCTGAAAAAGTAAATGTATACAAATACATAATAGCATACCAATGGTGGATGCAGAGTATCACACACACAACAGTGTTATAATTTATAACAGCAAACAAGTGTCTCTGGTATACAGTAAGTTAACACACACATTTAAATATACCTGCCAGAAAATCCAATTATCTGTGTTCTCATTGTCCAAATGTTATATTAAAAATACATTTACTGGAGTTCGAAGAATGTTTTACTAACATATACGTAAGTTGGTCATGCGTTGCCCAAACATTCATTTGAAATATTAAAATAATGAAACACACAGGGGCACAGGTGAAATATTGTGATGAGGTCTTTTTTATTTATTACTTTCATTTTCTGGAGTTTAATTTCACACACACACGCTCCAGGCAGCACAAACACTCCTCAACATGGCGTCAGTGGCTGAGCCGGTGTGTGTTTGAGCATCAAACCTGCTCCTCTCTATGTTGAGTTTGGAGACAGGTTGTCATTATCACACACACAGGCTGCACATACACCTCTCCGCCATGCTAGAGGTCCGTTGTGGCGCCTGACCAGGAGAAGCAAACAGAGAAAGTGACACACAGGAACATTGTTAGAAATGTACCGCTAACAGGCAGCTAATAGAATAGCTAATGAAATGCAGCCCAGCCTTAGTTTGATTCATGTGGTTCTCTAAAAGGAAGATTTCAAGTGTCTTTAAGTGGCTGACGTACCTGAATGAAAAGGCTGACTTTAAGTCCCTTACTACCTGTTTTTAATACTCGTCGCACCTTCTTCTAGGTGTCCACAGAGATTAACAAGAATAATAAGTGATAATATTGTCCTGAATTTCACAGCTTTGCTTTCGTAAGTGCAAATGAAGAAATATATTGTGACTTTATACACCACAAACTTAAATGTCGTTATATTACAGTGATGGACGAATTGTTATTCTAGTTTTGATCTAAAAACACCTATGTCTAATTTTTTTTAAATGACTTATTTAACTGGCACAATTTTCTTAACAGCCTCCAGAACTTCTGCAGTGTCCACTTTGTTGCCAAACTCCTTCTCCCGGTGTTCCAGGAGAATCCCCTGCAGACACAACAAGCATTTAAATTACCGTTTTATCTCAAATCTCCCTGTGTGGTCCACATGTCTGCTACACCCACCTGGTCTCCTGCTCCGACGACAAACACTCCCCCCAGGATGAAGCCCTCTCCGTGCATGTTGCCCTGGTAACCAGACCTCCATGCCCGGATGAAGTTCTGCCACACGCCGAGGCGAATGAAGCCCAGACCCCCCATCTTCCTCTGCAGCGGACCGTAGAAGTGTTGCTGCAATCACAAAAATAACTTTACGTCGGCCAGATCACGTTCATTGTCGTACAGGATTTCTTGTGATGTGACGAAATTAAAATGGCTTTATCATATGTTAACTCAACTTGCCCCTGGCAGATGAATACAGTTATGCAAAGAGATCTCCACTAGTTCTCAACATGTACTTTTATTTCAAATAACTAATGATTAATAGACTATTCCCCATCAAAGGGTCATTAGAAATGTATGTCAATGGCTTAGCTAACAAAGTCTGTAATGAAAATAAAAGATAGAAATAGGGAATAAGACTATTTTAAGTGCAAAGTAGTTTAGATGGACTGACAGGAAGGTGAGTACTAACAGTGGCTCTGGAACAGGTGATGTTTTCTACCACTGCTTACCTTTTCATCTATGTAGATTTCCCCAGCGAAGTGCGGTCTGAAGTCCTGGATCTCTGTGCCGATGTTCTCCTTCACGACAGCGACCAGAGGGACTCCGAGCTCTTCCAGCTGGGACTTCAGAGAGGACAGCTCAGAGGCCTCCTACAGAGAGAGAGAGAGAGATTAGAACAGAAAGTAAGATATCATTCTTAGAAACTGTACAAACTCAGCACCCTCTCCTGTGTCATTCAGAAACATTTGATATCACCTCTCTGCACAAAAATCATCCAGGACGTCGGACGGCCATGACCACAGCCCCGTTCTTGTCCCACAGGCTCTTTGCTTTGATGACATTATCATCTGTAGATAAAACAAGAAGAAACCGTTCCTAAAACAAGCTATCCAATCTGACGTGTCTCAAGCACAAGAAGATAAAAGATGCAGCCTTCAAACAGAGAAAAGACTAATTGTCCATGGTGGCACAGAACATCTATATGTATTAATAACAGTTACTAGCCCTTCGGCTTCAGACAAAGACCTTCACAGTGATATAATCTGTAGGCCAGCAGATTTCAGAAAGCGGCTTTGCTTTAAATGTTGCACAAAACCTCATTCAGAGCATGTGCAATGCAGAAAACTGGAAATGTCTGATTCTGCTGATGTAATGTTAATTCTCCTTCAATGGGTTTAACAACAGCTGGTTCTAAAATCAAGCGTATTGGTTGAAACATTATTACATAGAGCAAATCAGAAAGCCTTCCTACCATCTATGGTGGAGCGCAGGTCAGCCTCTTCAAGGTGCTCCATCGATGCCTGTGAAACTTTAGGCAGACACATATCAGTGTTGGCTAGGAAGATCCCAGCGAGCGCAGCTCCGACAGCCCCCAGACCCAAAGACCACATTCCCATCCCGAACAGATCCCCCTCCAGCCCGAAAACAGAGGACACTGCAGCACAAACAGGCGCCAGGAGAGCAATGTGTCACAAGTTTGGAAGAAACATTCTGCATGTCGAATATACAGTTGTTGCAGACCTGAGGCGCCAGATGTGCCGACTATTAGATATTACCACGTTCCCTCCTTCTCAGAACTCCCTGAAGACAAGAGTTCAACAAGACCTAGCTTGCCGCTTGCAGTCTTGAGTTTCAGCGTAGTGTTGAACGAGAGCATGTGGTGCCTTTTACCAGCAAAGCCTCTTCTGACTTTACTCTTATCTAAAGCACACCCAATGAGATTAAGTATTGCACATACTAAGGAGATGAGATGCTGTTCAACATGACGAGATAACAAGTCTGTAAATTATATTTTTTACAGCAGCTTGTGTGGTTCTTGATGAGTGGGCTTTCGATTGTACTTTAAATTGTTATTTTTCCATTAGGAAATCCTTCAGTGTAATGTCAGGCATAATTCATTACTCTCCAGATTATTTTCTCAATGAATAATTATCAAAAATAGTTGCGAATACAAGTGTTTTTTTCATTACTTTTTATCTATCAACTTTGGATGAATCTTCACTAGTCCTAAAATATCCTAAAACTCCAAACTTAGTAATCTTTCCAAAAACCTTTGACAATGCTTCAAAGATTAAAGTAATACATATATATTATGTCCACTTTCATAACAACTTCAAGTGTAACTCAAAAGGGCGGGGGGGGGGGGGGGGGGTCACAGAGCTCACAGAGCACAAAGCTGTGCTCTGGTCACAGCTTTGTTTCTACAACATGCTTAAAGTTTGGGTTATAGGAAGAGCTAGCTGTGTAGGCAGTCAAATATGTCCTTGCCTGAAGAGGGCTTGTTTGTGTCAGGGCTGGCTTTGGCTTCACTTTGGTGAAACAGAGCTGTCTGGGTTCTTAGAGACGGGGGTCTGGCTGTGGTGGAGGGCTGGCTGCTCATGGTCGTGGCCCCCAGAGAGAGGGCAGAGCAGCGCGGGGACCTCAAAGCTGCCGGACACCTGGACAGAGCCAGCATCGGGCCCGAGGAAAAGGTCTCTGACTACAAACACCTTCAAGATTTCACTGAAAGAAAGAAACACAAGTCTTTTCTAATAAATGTAAAGTACTTGTGCGTGCCGCCACATATTGTTACAGACAATACAATCCACCGCACCTGAAGCACGACTCTCCAGGAGCCTGCATCTGATTTCACAGATTAAAGAGAGAAATACCTTGCATATTTCTTCATGATAAGACTGCCCAGATCAAATGTTACACCGACCACTAAACCATTGAGCCAAGTTTTATCTATGCTTAAAATAAGAATGTAAACATGCAAATAAAAATTAACGATGAAAGCATGAATATATAAAAGGTGTTACTCTTATCTTATTCATCTTACTGGGGTTGAGAGTTCTCTATTTTCAAACTTTCTATTCTTGCACCCTACGCTCTACGTCAAGACATAAATTACAGAGTTAATAAAAAAATATAAGTCGGTTTACAGTATATTTTGTCCTTAATTAATTGAAAATATAAGAAATGAATATACTAACGTGTCTCCATTTCCAAAGTGAGAAGGACAACTTATTGTCCTGGTATTGAGCTCATCCAGTTTCAAGTAGTGAATGAATTTGTGCTTTGAAACGTAACAACACTGAGGACAAAGGGCTGAACATATGATAACAGTAGCAGCCAATAGAGACGCCCACGCCTGCAACGACAGGAAGTTTAGATTCCTTGAATACATCTGCAGAACGCGCGGTAAGAGGAGGTTTCAAGGCTGTTAATGCCACCATGATTTATTACTGCCCGATACTTTGTTGCAAGTAAAAGTCCTGCATTCAAAATATTACTCAAGTAAAAGTACAAAAGTATTAGCATAAAAATATAAGTACCAACAGTAAAAGTACTTATTATGCAGATTAGTCCATTTCAGAATAATATATATTATATGTTTTCATTATAATTATTGATGCATTAAAGTGCTATCAAAGCTGGTAAAGGTGGAGCTAGTTTGAATGACTTTGTATACTGCAGGGTAGCTTGTGAATTTACTCCAGGTGTAACTAAAGTCTTATTTAAGTGTTGATTATATTTCACATTATTAAACCAAATCTTTAAAGTAACTAAAGACACAAAATGAATGTAATGGAGTAAAAGTACACAATTGACCTCTGAATTGTAGGATAGAAGTACAAAGTAGCATAACATGGAAATACTCTTAAAAGTATTTTAAGTATCTTAAAATTGTACTTAATTGCAGAACTTGAGTAAATGTACTTAGTTACTTCCCACCTCTGGTTATAACAATATGATAACCTTTAAAAATGTATAAATCTGAAGAGGAACATTCTGCATAATGAACTTTACTTTTAATAATTAACTTTTTTCGAATGTGTTTACCATATAACCCTTATCTATAATAATAATTTGGCCTTGAAAGATAAGGGACTTAAAAAAAATGCACCATCAGTCCTTATCTGATGCTTGCTTTACCTATGTTCATCAAAAGCTGAACAATGCTGCCTCGTTTAAACAAGCCCAACACATAATTGTCCAAAATACCCAACTATATTGGTCATTAATGTGTTGTTATTTTTAACATTAGGCCTAGTCTAGTATATTTGTTTGTTCTGGCTTAATACAATAGTTTGTACTTGTTCTGAAAGCAGGAAATGTACTTGTCGTTTTTATTTACGTTGCTACACCTACTATGCGTCACTAGACTAGAGTAAAGATTAAGTCACTTAAACCTGTCCAGCCTGCGGGATGACCTGCGGGATGACAAACAGGACAGAAAATGACCTTCATATTACCCATGTGTATTCAATGACATTACCTGATGGTTCTAGAAATTCAAACTCAATTGTAACCGAATAGGATTGAAATATTTCACCATTCCTGAGATGTCATGTTGATGATAGTTCCATAATACTTGCAGTGGCCTACAAAGTTCCTGTGGCTATAGTTACTGTTGGCACGGTGACAACGATGAAATAGCGGTTAGCTTCCGGTTAGCTTCCAGTTTATCCTTTGATACAGAGTCTGAAACTAGCGGATCTTCCTTAATCAGGTGCATCTTATGCTGCCACCGTTATATCAAGTTATAAGAGTAGTTTCATAATAATGCACACTCACCAGAATCAATGAAGCGAC